>NC_081565.1:66285779-66585779 GCF_022355385.1 Mustela nigripes | reverse complement strand
GCACATTTTTATAAGAATTATAATTCATCAGAAACATTCTTTTAGTAGAGCTGGTAACTTAATTGAATCAGCCAAATGATATTAAATTCAGTTTTTAAAATGAATCTAGTGAACTACTTAATTTGTTAATGACTTTGAGGGTGGGAATCCTTATATTTATGAATAATTTTTTCTTTACATTGAGGCTGAAGTGGAAATATGCTTTTGCTATCTCTTTGAGTAATTCTGTTGGAGAAGGCTTCAGTTTTGTGGCCTAACAGTGTATAAACAAGCTTTTGATAATTTTTGAAGTAAAAGTCTTCTATAAATCTTGCAAACTTATCATCATGTGGTAATTACTGTGTATTTACTGTTCACTTGTGAATACTAGAATACTTTGTAAGTGTGAATTACTACTTTCCGATATTAACATTACCTTATTTTGCATATGAACATACTAAATGCAAGTGTATTTAAATAGTCTAAGGGCAAACAATTAAAGGTGGAGGTAGCATTAGAATATGGTGTTTTAAAGATACACAGTAGGGAAAGTATGGCTGTATGATAGCAATATTTAGACAAGCAGGATGACATTTCATTACTGTGTTCAGACTAGCAAATAGTGATTTTGCAAGAGGAATGTAATAAAAGGTTTTGCTTCTACTCAAGGGCCTAATTATTCCTTTCCCATACAGGAAGATTTTCAATCAATGACTTATGGATTTAAAATGGCTAACAGTGTGACAGACCTTCGAGTTACAGGTAAAACATTTATAAGATGATATACAAGTTTTGTATTTGTATTTGTTTCTTGTTTAAACTCATTGTCTCTCTTTCTAGGCATGCTAAAAGATGTGGAGGATGACATGCAAAGAAGAGTAAAGGTAGATTTCTTTTCTCTTTGCTTTGGTATAGGATTTTCGCATTCCTCTAAATGTCATTAACTTTAGCTAATTACAAACAGCTAGTGTAGGGACGGCCACCAGCTTCCTTTATATATATGCTCTGCCTTTTTTGCAATTCACTTGAAAACAGCTATAGTAGTTATTTCTGGTGAATTAATGTCCCTTTACTGAAAATTTAACCTTGAAGATTTTTCAATATTTTTGCCAGTGTTTTAGAATTATAGTATGCTCCTTTAAGAAAAGCAATAATCTAGAATTTTAAGTTCCTCAAAGGTAAGGATGATCTTCTTCAACAGCTGTTACAAAGTCTGCAACACAGTAGAGGACCTCAGTATCCCAGATCTGGTCAAAGACTTCTATGAATGATGTCCTTCAGCCAGATGGCGCTAACAGTTTGGTTCTCACAGAGATTTTTTAAAAAGGGGAAAAGTTCTATTTCTGCCCGTTCTTCTGTGCTTGGATAACACAACATGGTTGTCACAGCAGTTTTATATTATTGCCTTAGCTGATATTTATAATTAAGCAGTGAATTAGGCAATAAAATGCACTCAGTGCCCTAGTTTTAGGTGAGGAAAATACAGCTTAAAAGAGTTAAATAAACTGAGTGTACTGAAGGGCATGCCACTAGGAATGGCAGCGCAGGGCTAGAACCCAGGTCTTCTGCTGTATCTTGTTGTTGTAACTGCCCTACAGTTGTCAGAATAGTCAGTCATATTGTTACTCATATAAGAAGTTTTGCATATTAGTACAGAACAATCAGTATTTACAGTGTGACTTTATGATGTGATTTGTATAAAGGTTACTATTTTTTTCTAACAGGGTTAGTTTTGAGAGCTTCGAGACTTTCAATTAATACATCCTTTTTAAAAAAGAAAGCAGTACCATGTGCCATGTACTTATCTTATTACATTGTTTTGCTTTTGCTGTTTTTAATCCCTTATTCTTCTGTTTGATCCTAATAATTTCTATCAAAATGGACTTTTTATATATAGTATTAATAGGAAAATAAAACTAGATACAACTTTCTTCTTCCAAATATTTTTCTTAAAAATGGATTCCTATGTACTCAAAAAATTGATTTAGCACTTTGTATATTTATAAGCTAATATTTCTACAAGTTTGTGTTTATTTTAATTCACGTTTTTTAAAATTTTAGAGTACTCGAAGTCGACAAGGAGAAGAAAGAGATCCAGAAGTTGAACTAGAAGTAATTGAACTTATTTTCTGGTAGATAATAACAGAGAAGTCTACCTCTTAATGTTGTAGTTTTATGAACTGCGTTATAATTTATGGAAGCCCTTTTTAAGGTATTTCTTTAAAAGTTGGACATTGCAAGGGATTTTATTTCCCTTGTATTTGTTTTGATAGAATAATAATACTTGATTTCAAAGCTCTTCAATATTCCTGTGAGGTAGGAAGAAAAATTATTTTTTACAGATGGTGCATCAAAACATGGCAAAACTCAAGAGCTTGGACAGTATGAAAAGTACTAATCCTTTGTCGAGAGCCTTAATTCTCTGACTCTGCTTAAAGCATCTTTTCATCAATTCTGTTTAAAATGCTAATTAAATTAGTTTTTGAGATGATAGTCTAACTTCTTACTTAAAAGAAAATCCATCCCATTGATATAGGAGCTTTACTTTATATTTCTATTTTGGTAGAACAAGCTTTGTTTTATTTTCTGCAGCCCATTTTCAGGCATTTAAAAGACTGTAAGTGAAGGTGTTTGTAGTATAGTAAGTTATTAACATTAAAATATAGGACTTAAAATACTATATTTTAAAATGAAATTCCTTTGACAGACTTTGCATCTTTTAACTTTTAGTCCTTTCTTATTTTTTTAGCACCAACAGTGTTTAGCCGTATTCAGCAGAGTGAAATTCACTCGAGTGTTACTGACAGTGCTTATAGCCTTTACTAAGAAAGAGGTAAGAGCATTTAATCTATTTCAGTGGGCTTTTGGTGGGGGGCAGGATATAGTGTGTTATTGAACTAGTTCTGAGACTTTTCCATTGAAATGCCTCTGATCACACATATACAGCATTCAGCATTTGGTATATTTTATGTGTATTATATTAGAGATATTTAGAGTTATTAGAGATATTTATGTATATTAGAAATACTAGATAATTTCTCAAAAAGTCACATGAATTTACATTCTGCTCCATAACATATCTGTGTCTGTTGTTGATATAGAAAAATATTTTATATTACTTACTAGTGGTATAATAATAGAAACTGAATTTGCTTGTATGTAGTCCTGTTTTGTGGATTAAAAAGGAGAAAGCAAAAATGGGAATTTTAGGTAGACCTCTTCTTTCATTCAGTTCAATAATTAACTGTTGGATTTGTGTAGAACCAAAAAGTCCTAGATGGTAAATATTTTCTCTTCATGTGTATTTGCATTAATTTAAGTCAATTACAGACTAATTTGTGGATAATTAGAAAGTGGTGAGTAGAAATCCAACCTTTACCATTGATCTAACTTCTAAGTCTCTTTTTTCCTGTTTTTATTTTTATTTTCACATTTATGAATGGCACAGTACAAATGTTGAAATTTTCCATTGACTGAAACTCAGCTTTTTTTCTTTTTTCTTTTTTTAATCTGTAAGATGAACAGAACAAGCTAGAAATGTTTCCTATTATTTTTTAATGGCTCTTACAAGAATAGAAATGGATTAAAAAAAATTTTCTATCCTAACAGGATCTGAGCATCTTATATTAAGTGAATAGGTTGTGAAAACCGTGTCATTATGATATTTAATTTCATTATTGTTTATAGGATTTTCCTATTTAATGTATATCTTTCAGTGAAAGAATATGTAAGAATGTTTTTGGTGATTTGTTTGCTAGACCAGTGCTGTTGCAGAAGCTCAAAAATTGATGGTTCAAGCAGCAGATCTTCTTTCTGCCATTCATAATTCATTGCATCATGGCATCCAGGCTCAGAATGATACGACAAAAGGAGGTAATTGTTTTACTCCTACTCTTTTTCCTTCCCCATCCAGATTATATAGAGTCTCCTTTGTTCTAAATTCATGTGTCGATCCATCTGTTTGGACCTTGGAATGTTTTACTCCATAAACTTATATAGTGTTTATGCTTTCTTTTAAAGATATTGTAGACCAAAAATTGTACTATAAAACGTGACCATTTCCTGTATGTGTCTTACTGTTTAGGCTCTGAATATTTACTGTCAGGTGATCATTCTGTGATGTCATCAGTACATTCTTTTTTAATCACCTCTCTCCTTTACTCCTTTGAGAGATCATCACCTCAATTACACAGTATTCCCTGAATACTGGGGCTATACCCTCTGTGGTCTCCTTGCACTCATACCTCTTATTACAGAATTTTTTAGTACATCATATTGTAGTTGTTTACCTGTTTGTTTTTCCGTGACAATATTTTAGGCCAGAAACTGCCTTATTTGTGTATCTCTATGGTGCTTAGCACATTGCTGATGGTAGATTTTATTCATGAAATATTTTTTTTTTTAAGATTTTATTTATTTGACAGAGAGAGAGAGAGAGTGATCACAAGTAGGCATAGAGGCTGGCAGAGAGAGAGGAGGAAGCAGGCTCCCTGCTGAGCAGAGAGCCTGATGTGGGGCTTGATCCCAGGACCCTGAGATCATGACCTGAGCTGAAGGCAGAGGCTTAACCCACTGAGCCACCCAGGTGCCCCTCATGAAATATTTCTTAAAACGAAAGGAATAATTTATGTTTGTTGTATAAGTTGTTGAGTTAACATACTATTTTATTTTTCTTTTTAAAGATTTTATTTGAGATAGAGCACAAATTGGGGGAGGGGCAGAGAGAGAGGGAGAAGCAGGCTTTCCACTGATCAGGGCACCTGACGCAGGGCTCTGGGATCATGACCTGAGCCAAAGGCAGACATTTAACTGACTAAGCCACCCAGGCATCCCCTGAGTTAACATTTTAACTCATATGTAACAATTGTGATTGTTAAAACCCATTATAATGAGGTATTTATATTCTCTAAATTGTACACTTTTAATAGATGAATTTTATATTAATTATATCTCAGAGTTGTGATTAAAAGAAGATGGAACAGTGTTTTCAGAATTTGGGTCGGGGGATGGTTTGCAATCTTGAATCCTAGTTTCAAACTGTCATTTAATTGTAAAGAAAGATAATTGTAGGTAAAGTCTCAAAATTAATCTCCCAAAGCTTTTGAAGATATTACTGGTATATATGCTCCGTTAAAACAAGGTACTAAGGGGATTCTGGGGGAAGATGGCAGAGTAGGAGGATCCTAGGCTCACCTCATTTCACAGATAACTTTATAACACCCACATCAGTGTAAATAACCAAGAAAATTACCTGAAGACTGGCAGAACAGACTCTCCACAGCTAAATATAGAGAAGAGACCACATGGAAGAGGGTAGGAAGGTCAGAGACATGGTCAGAAGCTAAACAGACTCTTGGAGCTATCTGCAGGGTTGAGGAACACCAAGGATACAGAGAGGGGAGAGAAGCAGACCCCACATGGAGGCCTGAGGGACCTAGGCAAGAAAGATGAATCCCCATAACATTTGGCTTTAAAAACCAGAGGGGTTTAGCTTATTGCATTCTTAAAATCAGTGGGTCTTAACACCCAGAACTTTAAAAGTCATTAGGTTTAGCGCTGAGCTAGAGGGCAATAGGAAACTGAGTCCCTCTCCTTCAAGAGGCAATATAACAGCCCTGCTCGGATATAGCATAGAAGCAGCAGTTGTAAAATTTATTTGCTGGGGGCGGGGGAATGATTTCTAATCTTGAATTAGAAGCAGAACAAAATTTATTTGCTGGACTCAGAAGTGTGCTGCAAGGGCAGGGATCTGTAGGAGACTTTTCTAAAAACAAAAGAGCTACTAGGTGCCATTTTCCCGGCCTACCCAGCTGGAAACAGACACCTGTGAGAACCAGTGCTGCACACCTCTTCATCTAGCTTACTAACAGCATATCCCAACCCCATGCTCTTCAGACCTGCCCCCTCCAACACAATCACTGCAGGAGTTTTCCCAAAGCCTCTCTATTACCATACCACAGCAGAGTGTCACAAACCATGCTAACTCTGTGTGCCCCTCCTTGTATTCACTTGCAGACCCACCCCTGCTAACACATCCTCAACTGGAATCCATCCAAAGTGGCACTGCAAGCATGGCAGTGTGCAGTCATCCCCCACAAGGATCAGGGCCCCTCAAAGTGACTCTTATCCTGGGGAGAGGGCAAGAAACCACAACCCTGATCCAACTGCAGCTCCATAATGGGTTGGGAGCACACATAGGGTCTGATTACAGGTGCTGCCCACCAAAAAAAATGCTCAAGGGATGACACAGGGAAAGTAGCCTGCAGTATTGTGTGACCATGGCTCTGGAAAATGCCTAGTCTGACCCAGCTCAAGCCCAGGGCGGCACCAGACTGTCCCACAAATAACAAAGGACCAAACTTTGTCCACAGAAGGCAAAGAGAGCCATTGCAGATGACTGCACTAAAGACAAACATGGCTCAATCACAACAGGTAGGGTGCACATAACACACATAGGAGATACCCTAAAGCACCAGGTTCTGTTGAATGGGAGACATTGTACTATGGGTCACCACAGAGCCTCTTCTTAATGAGGCCACTACTTTTTTAAAGATTTATTATTTATTTTGGGGGATGGACTGGGGAGAGAGAGCCTTTACAGACTCTGCACTGAGGTGGAGCCGACTTAGGGCTCATTCTCACGTCTCTGAGATTACAGCTTGAGATGAAACTGAGAGTTGGATACCCAACTGACTGTGCCCCTCAGGCATCTCTTATAAGGCACAGAAGCTGTAAAATCAGTATATCTTTAGATATTAGTCAAGGATTTCAACAAATAAAAGGATGTAAAGTAGGACACTACATACCTAAAATGGGGAGAGGAGTTAAAAGTTTAGTGCTTTTAGAATGGCTTCAAACTTAAGCAACCATCAAATTAACATGGACTGCTACATATAGAAGTTGTTATATGTAAACCTAATGGTAGCCACAAATCAAAAACCAGTAATAGATATGCAAAAAATAAAGAGAAAGGAATCCAAATATATCAAACTGTTCTAAGAAATAATAGAGGAAAGAAAGCTTCACCAAAGAAAGCCAACAACCGTCAGAGATGAAAGCAAGATAATAGAATTACAAAACGAACCATAAAGCAAGTAACAAAATGGGAGTAAGTACATACCTATCAATAATTACTTTGAATGTAAGTTGACTAAATGGACTGATCAGAAGACATAGGATGGTGGAATGGATTAAAAAAAAAAACAAGATCCAGCTATATGCTGTCTACAAGAGACTCGTTTCAGACCTAAAGGGGCTGAACACATGAAGACTGAAAGTGAAGAGATAGAAAAATACTTACCATGCAAATGGAAGTGAAAAGAAAGCCAGTGTATAGCGGTACTTAAATGAAACAAAAGCAACTTTTTAAAAAAAATGTTGCAACAAGAGCCAAAGAGGGATACTACATAATCATGTAAGGAACAATCCTACAAGAAGAGACAACGATTGTAAATATTTATGCACCCAGTGGGAGCACCCGAAAACATAAAGCAGCTATTAACAAACACACAGGAAGCGATCGATAGTACTGTAATAATAGGGGACTTTAATACCTCACCTATATCAATGATAGATCATCCAAACAGAAAATCAACAAGAAAACAGTAGTTTTGAATGACACTTTGGATCACATGGATCTAACAGATATATTTGGAACATTCCTAAATAAGCAGAATGTACATCCTTTCCCCCCTTTTTTTTCTTTTTTAAAAGATTTTATTTATTTGAGAGAGAGAGAGAATGAGTAAGCAGGGAGGAGATGGATGGGGAGAGGGAGAAGCAGGCTACTGGATGAGCAGGGAATCTGACATGGGACTGGATCCCAGGACCCTGAGATCATGACCTGAGCCAAAGGTAGATGCTTAGCGTACTGAGCCACTGAGGCGCCCCAGAATGCACATTCTCTTCAAGTGCAAGGGAACATTCTCCAGAATAGATCACGTTAGGCCATGAAAAAAATTCAACAAATTCAGAAAGATCAAAGTCACATACCATGCATCTTTTCCAACCACAATGCTATGAAGCTAGAAATCAACCACAAGAAAAAAAAATCTGGAAAGAACACAAATACAAAAAGTTAAATAACAGCCTACTAAACAATGACTAGATCAACCAAGAAATCAAAGAGAAATTAAAAAGCACGTGTAGAAAAGTGAAAGTGAAAAAAAATAGTCCAGAATCTTTTGGATGCTACAGAAGTGGTTTTTTAAGAGAGCAGTTTATAGCAATATAGCACTACCTCAAGAAGCAAGAAAAATCTCAACCCAACCTTACCCCTACAGGAGTTGGAACAAACAAAACCCCAAAATAGTAGAAGAAAGGAAATAATAAAGATTAAAACAGAAATACATGAAATAGAAACTTTAAAAAAATGATAGATTAAAGAATGCAGGAGCTGGATCTTAGAAAAGGTCAACAAAATTGATATACCATTAGCCAGACTCATCAAAAAAGAGAATGGACTCTAGAAATCAGAAATGAAAGAGGAGAAATAACATCACAGAAATAGAAAGGATTATAAGAGAATTATATAAAATTATATGCCAAAATATTGGGACAGTCTAGAAGAACTGGATACATTCTAGAAACATACAAGCTACCAAAACTGAAGCAGGAAGAAATAGAATATTTGAACAGATCAGTTACCAGCAGTGAAACTGAATCAGTAATCAAAAAGTTCCCAACAGGGGCGCCTGGATGGCTCAGTGGGTTAAGCCGCTGCCTTCGGCTCAGGTCATGATCTCAGGGTCCTGGGATAGAGTCCCGCATCGGGCTCTCTGCTCAGCAGGGAGCCTGCTTCCCTCTCTCTCTCTCTCTGCCTGCCTCTCCATCTACTTGTGATTTCTCTCTGTCAAATAAATAAATAAAATCTTAAAAAAAAAAAAAGTTCCCAACAAAGAAAAGTCCAGGACCAGACGGCTTCACTGGTGAATTCTATCAAATATTTAAATAAGAATTAATACCTGTCTTTTCAAATTATTCTAAAAAACAAAAGAGGAAGGAAAACTTCTGAACTCATTCTATGAGGTCAGCATTACCCTGATACCAAAACCAGATAAACATACTACAAAAAAAGAGAATTATAGGCCAACATCCCTGATGCAGCATAGATGGAGAAATCCTCAACAAAGTATTAGCAAACTGCATTCAACAATACATCCAAAAAAAAGAAAAAATTCACCATGATTGAATGGAATTTATTCCTGTGCTGAAAGAATGATTCAGGATTCCCAAATCAGTCAGTCTGCTGTATTATATCAATAAGAGAATGGAAAAAAACTATAGGATCATTTTAGTAGATGCAGAAAAAGCATTTGACAAAGTACAACATCCATTTCATTATAGAAACCCTCAAAAAAGTAGGTATAAAGGGAACATATCTCAATATAATGAAGGCCAGGTCTGAAAAATGCGCAGCCAACATACTCAACGGTGAAAAATTAAGAGTTTTCCCTTAAGATCAAGAGCAAAACAATGATGTCCACTCTCATCACTTTTATTCAACATAGTACTTGAAGTCATAGGCACAAGCAATCAGACAGGGAAAAAAAAGATTTATTTCTTCCTTGATAAGGAAAGTATCCTTATCCTTCCTTATCAAGGAAGAAATAAATCTTTAACTACTTGTAGATGACATGATAGTATATGTAGAAAACCCTGAAGACTCCATCAAAAAACTGCTAGAACTGATATATGAATTCAGTAAGGTGAAGGGTACAAAATCAATATACAGAAATCTGTTGCATTTCCATACACTAATAATGAATAGCAGTAAAAGAAATTAAAACTATTCCATTTACAGTTGCACCAAAAATAATACCTAGGGATAAACTTAACCAAGGAGGGGACAGACATATATCCTGAAAACTATATAAAACATTGATAAAAGAAATTGAAGATGACACAAAGTGAAAAGATATTCCATGCTCAAGGGTTAGGAGAACAAATATTAAAATATTAAAATGGAGCCATAATACCCATCAATCCCTATCAAAATACTAACAGCATTTTTCACAGAGCAAGAAAAGAAATCATAAAATTAATTAATTCGGTATTAACTCTTCTTTAAAAATCCTAAAATTTGGTTGGAACCACAGAAGTCCCTGAATAACCAAAGCAGTCTTAAAAAAGAAAAAAATTGGAGGTATCAAAATGCTAGATTTCAAGGTATCCTACAAAGCTATAGCGATCAAAGCAGTATGATACTGACACAAAAATAGACACATAGATTAGTGGGACAAAATGGAGAGCCCAGAAATAAACTCACAATTATGTGGCAAATTAATCCTTGAGCAAGGAAGCAATAATATGCAGTGGGAAAAGTCTCTTCAATAGATGGTGTTGGGAAAAGTGGATAGTTACATTATAAAAGAATGATTCTAGACCACTTTGTCACATCATAAACAAAAATAAATTCAGAATGGATTAATGAATTAGCTATGAGACCTGAAACCATAAAAATCCTAGAAGAGAATTCAGGTAGTAATCTCTTTGACATCAACTGTAGCAACATTTTTGTGATTAGGTCCCCTGAGGCAAGGGAAACAAAAGCAAAAATAAACTATTGAAGACTATATCAAAATTAAAAGTTTCTGTACAGGAAGGGAAACAATTATCAAAATAAAAAAGACAACTTAATGGGAGAAGGTATTTGCAAATGATGTATCTGATAAGGAGTTAGTATCCAAAATATATGAAGAACATACCTAGTTCATCTAAAATAATAATCCAATTAAAAATGGGCAGGAAACACGAACAGACATTTCTCCAAAGAAGACATCCGTATGGCCAGCACACACTTGGAAAGATGCTCAGTGTCACTCATCATCAGGGAAATGCAAATCAAAACCCCAGTGAGATGTCACCTCACACCTGTCAGAATGGCTAACATCAAAAACACATGAGACAGCAAGTGTTGGTGAGGATGTGGAGAAAAAGGAACTCTTACGCGCTACTTGTTGGAATGCAGACTGCTACAGGCACTGTGGAAAGCAGTGTGGCAGTTCTTCAAAAAAATAAAAGAATAAGAGTTATCTTATGATGTAGTAATTCCACTACTGGGTATTTATCTAAAGAAGAGGAACACTAATTCAAAAAGATATGCACCCCTGTGTTTATTGCGACATTATTTACAGTAGCCAAAGTAGGGAAGCAGCCCGTGCCTATTGATTGATGGAGTGGCTAAAGAAGATGCAGTTTTATACACACACACAGATACACACTGGAATGTTACTTAGCAATAGAAAGGAATGGGCCCTTGCTATTTGCAGTGACATGGATGGATCAAGGGTATAATGCTAAGTGAAGTCAGTTGGTTGGGATAGACAAATACCATATGATTTCACTCAAGTGTGGAATTGCTTTTTAAAGATTTTATTTATTAGGGAGAGCGAGAGAGTGAGTAACAGGAAGAGCAGAGAGAGAGGGACAAGCAGACTCTGTGCTGAGCAGAGATGACATGGGACTTGATCTCACCACTCTGAGATCATGACCTAAGTTGAAATCAGGAGTTGGACACTTAACCAACTGAACCACGCAGATACCCCTCTAATGTGGAGTTTAAAAAGAAATAAAGGAAAAAAGAGGCAAACGAAAATCAGACTTTTTTTAAGTATAGAGAACAAACCTGTGGTTACCAGGTTACCACCTGTGGTGGGGGGAAATGGGTGAAATAGAGGAACGGGTTTAAGAATACATTTGTCATTAGCACTGAGTAATGTATCAAATTGTTGAATCCCTATTGTACATCTGAAACTAATACAGCACTGCATGTTAATTTTACTGGAATAAAAAAAAAAAAAAGCTTAATCAAGAAAAAGGAAAGCAAGGAATTTGGGGAATATGGGAATCCGGCATGAAAGAATAATGAAGAAAATTCCCAAGGTAATTATGCACTGAGGTTACCAGGTAGTAACTCAGCACTGTACTTGAAGGGCAAGCCCAGCTTGGAGAAGGTCACAGGCTTTAGGGAAAAGTCTTGAAGTAGATATAAGACCTGTTGTCACCAATAAAATTAATACGGATTAATACGGTAGCTATTGTGTTTTATGTAGTAAGAGGTTTAGAGGATTGGCAGTGGATTTGGGGTTGAATTGTAAGACAGTGATTAATTTCAGAATAAATCAAGAAATTATTTCCATGTTTGCAAACTTTTCCATGGTCCAGATATGAATATCATTTATGTAATGGTGCACATGCCTGAATATTGATCATAATAAAATTGTGATTTAGCTGTATTAGAGACTAGGGGACAGAAGTGTATATATGCATATGATTTATACATACTTGTAGTATACATACATATTTCTGGCGTCTTGAAGACGTAAATCAGATTTACTCTTAAAGGAGTAAATCAGAGATAATGTGTAAAACTGAAAAAGTATGAAGTAGCACTGTAAGCTTGTTATTTGTTGACAGGGTGGCAAATTCCAAAAGAAGTAGTTAAGAGGAAATGGAAGAGGTACCTCATTTGGTAATATGGTAGCTTTAACCTCCTGAGGACTGAGCTTGCTGCTGAAACAGAAATTTTGCTTCTTCAGTCCGGTTGATTTTCTTTGTCAGTGGGCAGTATACAAGAGAAGTAGGAGCTGACTTTATTTTAAAATCACAACCCATTAGAGAGGCCTATCCTGTGAGGTACCTGTGCCAGAAACTTGAGTTGTTTACTCTTTTTTAAATTGAGATGCAGTTGTTCTATAACATTAGTTCTAGTGGTATATCATCATGATTCCAAAATTTATATTACTCTTTTATTTAAAGGTTTTTTTTTTCCCCCTTAAATCCATGTGTGAGGGGTTTTTTTTTCCTTAAAAAAATCCAGAAGGTTTGTGGTCTTCTTTAGGTAGTAAAGATGTCTTTAGATGGTAAAGATGTCTTCACTGCTTTTCCTCTATATAACCAACTGAAAACTATAAAGAACATGAGAAACAGAATCCTCCCAACTTTTAAAAAGAAATAGAAAACCCTATATACAAACGAAAGTAGAATGGCCAAAAAACAGAAGAGCTGCTAAACACAGTAGGAGTTTCCCAGATGACGGAGACATTAAGAATGGATTCTAAGATTTCTTGGCATAAACATAAATGGACCAGCAAAGCACGTTTTTCAAAGTAGTTGGTATAATCTGAAGGACAAAACCAAGGATTCTTTTGGAATAATAAGTAAAAGTGGGGTATTCAAGTTGTGTCTGTCAAATAAATAAATAAAATCTTTAAAAAAAAAATTAAGCAAAGTGGAAGTGAATAAAAATATTTGAAGTATTAGAAAATAGTAGCCAGAGAGGACTCAGCATACTTAAAATTGGTGTCCCTTATGAGGATAACCAAATAACAGAACAAGAAAGAAAATGATAAACATTTCTAGAAAGAAGCAGATAGAATTAAGTCTACAGGTTTAATTGGAAGGTGAGAATGTGTCCTAGGCAAAAATTGATAAAGAAGTATGTCCTAGTAAAATTACATTAGGTAAAAAGCCACAGTTATGTGTGCAGCCTGACTTCGGAGTCCTTCGCATGAGCATTGAACACAGAAACTAGAACAGTACCTTAAAGTTTTTGGGTAAGGAACTGTGATCTAAGAATTTTCTCTCTTATGTGATACTTAAGTGGTATCTTAAGTTAAGTTGGCAGGTTTTTAAACTCATAAGGACTCTGGACACATTTTTTTCTGTGACTTTCCTGGAGGAAAAAGATTGTAATAATGAATGAAATTCAGCTTACCGAATCATCAATGGAAAAGCTATGGTACAAAGGGTAGGCAGTAAGCATTAAATCCATTTCATTGTAGAACTGCAGTAAAAACAGCTATGGAAATTGATTTTACTAAATATAACTTAAGTGTCATGAACCTTGACAATATAGAAGTAATCATTTACAAATCAGGAGGTAAAGGGGAGAAAGAAGACTTTTCATATCTTTTGTCCCAAGATAGTTTGAGAGTCAACAAATCTATTATTTAAATATATATTTCAGTATACAAAGGTAATTGATAATGATGGAGGTAATTTAAATCTGGTGGATAAAGGCAGTGGAAAATCATTAATTTTTATAGGTGAGATTAATAGATACCTGCCCGAAGATAATAGAACCTTAGAGATATTCAGAAACTTAACAGCTATAAAATTAAGAAAACTTCTCAGTTATCAGAAGGAAAATGTACCAAAGTAAACTGTAGTGAAAGAAAATGTCAAAAGCATTTCAGAAGAAAGCATCTATTTCCTGTGCAGTAGGAACAGAAATAAGATCTGCTTCTTGCACTTCTTTCTTTCTGCTCTTAAAAAATTCACTCCTGAAGCCATGAGGACTTGGTCTGAGCGAGCTGGGCCTCAGTACTAGAGCAGCATGTTAGAACATGACCCAGTTTTAGAATGGTGTCCACAAAAGGAGTAGGGGTGGCTTAACACAGTATGTTGCAGCCAGGTGGGTAGGAAGGATGTCATCGTAGCAGGATATTTCTCAGGGCCATCAAAGCCTGTGTGAGCATATGTCTGTGTTAGAATGGTAGTTGAGTGGGGAGAGGATCTGCAAAGAGGTGGGCCTGGAACAAGATTCTGCACGTAAAGTGGCTTGAGGAGGGCATCATCATAAGGGGCTTCCTGGCTAGATTCACTGCTTCTCAGGTGAGGTGAGAAGTGTATCTGCACAGGAGGACAACTGACCTTGGTTCCCTGAGCCTAAGCAATATCAGGAGGGCAACCATCTGGGAGCAACTTGGTGCTATGTATCAAAAGCCCAAATAGGAGGGGCGCCTGGGTGGCTCAGTGGGTTAAAGCCTCTGCCTTTGGCTCAGGTCATGGTCCCAGGATCCTGGGATCGAGCCCTGCATCAGGCTTTCTGCTCAGCAGGGAGCCTGCTTCCCCTCCTCTCTGTCTGCCTCTCTGCCTACTTGTGATCTCTGTCAAATAAATAAATAAAATATTAAAAAAAAAAAAAAAAAAAGGCCAAATAGGATGAGGAGAGTGTGTCTATGGGAAAGCAGCCTAGGGCAGGGTTTTATAGCCTAAGGCATGTGGGAGCCCAGACAGGGCAAGGAGGGCATGTGAGTGTCACCTGGCCTGTGGTGCTAGAACCTGAGGCAGGTAGAGGTACGTCCCTGTAGTAGTAGCTGTGTGCCTAGCTGTTGGAGACTGTGCAGGGGGAGAAGGGCATCTTGTGTGGAGGTGGCTTGCTGTGGGGTTTCAGAGCCTATGCATATTGAAGAAGCTGTTTCTGTGGAAAGGTGCCCAAGGGCAGGATGTCAGATTAGAAGTGGGGTGTAGTGAGCCATCTGCCTAGGAGGATAGCCGAGCATTGAATATCAGCCTAAGCAGCAAGATGAGGGTGTCAGAATGGAAAGACGGCTCTGTGAAGTGTTGCAGCTGAAGCCAGTCGAGGAAGGTTATCTGTATGTACATGAAGGTGGCCCGGCATGGAGTTTCAAAGCTCAAAAGAGATAAGGAGGCATCTCTGGAGGAGTGGCCTGGCATAATGTATAGGAGCCCAAACAGGGTAGGCATTGTGATGGCTTGGCATATCAGAGCCTAAATAATACAAGAGCCCATGTATGAGAGGAGGTGGATGTCACTGTAAGGAGGTAGTAGTGGGCTGAGTGATAGCCGGAAGCATCAGAGTCCTAATTCTCAGAACCTTATATGTGAGCAGGTAGGGATCTGTTGATGAGATAATCTTGGATTATCTGGTTGGGCCCTAAGTGCTATTAAGTGTCCTTCTTAAAAGAGAGGCGGAGGGAGATGGAGTGATACACACAAGGGGAGAAGACGATGTGAAGACCAAGGTAGAGATTGGCATGAGCAGGCCAAGGAATTCTAGTGGCCACAGAAACTGGAAGAAGCAATGAACAGACTTTCCCTTAGAGCCTTTGGATGGAGTGCTGCCCTGCAAACACCTTGATTTTAGCCCATGAAAGTGATACTGAACTTACGACTTTCAAAACTGTGAGATAATAAATGTTGTGTGATAATTTGTTACAACAGCTTTAGAAACTAACACAAAGATTGATTACATAGAATGGAATTGATCATATTTAAAAATGTGTTGAGAATTGTGCTCTGCCCCATTTCTCAGAGTTAGGGACTTATGCTAATTTCTAGAAAGGTAGAAAACTATCTTGAGCTCTGTAGTATTGACTTGACATTAAAGGTGTGGGAATAAATTCATAATTTTTAATATATATAGATTGATACAGAAATGTAGATCTAAGTGTGGATATCCATGAATATGTGTGTGTGTGTAGGGAAACACACGTACATATATATCCTTATACATACATACATTTTCTGGCTCTATCATCTAGAGAACCTGGGAGCAGTGACCCTAATAGCAGTGAAAACACCCAACACCCAGATCTTGCTTCCTAAGACCATTGTCCACTAAAATGAACTGGGGGGTGGGAGTTGACCAAGATGATGATATAGGAGGGCTCCCTTCCCATGGACATACTACTAAATAAATGTGCAGCTACACATGGAACATCTTTCTGAACAAGATCTGAAAACAGCTGAGCAAGTACTACACATCAGACAGATGAAAAAATACATTAAAATGGGTAGGAAGGGGGATACCTCAGTGGCTCAGTCAGTTGAGTGCTGACTCTTGGTCTTGGCATGGGTCATGATCTCATGGGTGGTGAGATCAAGCTCTGTGTGGTGCTCTGTGCTTGGTGGGGAGTCTGCTTGAAGATTCCCTCCTTCTGTCCCTCTCCCCTAAGCACATACATGTGCACTCTTTCTTTCTCAAGTAAGTAAATAAATCTGGGAAGGGAAAAAAAGGTAGTAAATACTGAGACACAGCCTCACCATAAATCCCATTCCTAAAACACCATAATATAGTTGGGAGAGCATTCCCAACTCTCAGCCTCTACCTGAGGAATAAAAGATTTGGCCCTCACATCTAGCACCCCAATTTCTAAGACTTCCTCTGTAGGTACAACCACCTAAAATACCTAGCTTTGAAAGCTAGCAGGTCTTATGTCCATGAGACGCACAAGGCTATAATGAACAGAGAAGCAGTTCTTGATAGGTGTGTGAAATTTATTTGTACTCTTAAAAGTTGGCACCTAAAAAAACTTCTAAAACTGTCTCAAATGAAAAAATAATGGCTAGTGGAAGTGTGATCCACAAAGTTCATCTTCTTCATGATACCACTGTCAAGACTGGGAAAGATGACATTTTATCTAATGCTCTGAAACCAAATAGTCAAGGAAAATGAAGAAAATAGAGGAATATGTTCTAAACAAAAGACCAAGATAAATATCCAGAAACAGATTTTAAACAGAAATTAGTGATTTGCCTAATTGAGAGTTCAAAATAACAGTCATAAAGACTCTCACCAAAGTTGGGAAGCAGTGCATGACTAAAATAAGAATTACAGCAAGGACAAAGAAAATATATAAAGTACCAAAGAGAAATCACAGATCTGAAGAATATAATTACTGAAATGAAAAATTGAGTAGAGGCATTCCAAACAAACTAAATTAAGTGGAAGAAAAGATCAGCAAACTTGGTAGGTCAGTGGAATTCATCCAAAGAGCAGAAAGAAAAAATTCAAGAAGTAAAGATAGCTTATGGGATTATGGGACACCATAATAAAAGCAGACCAGTTTATACATTATAGGGATTCCAGAAGGAGAAGAGAGCAGAAAGCTTATTCACAGAAAAAGCAGCCGAAAACTCCTAAACCTGGGAAAGTAACTTCCAGATCCAGGAAGTCTAGGTAGTACTAAGAAGAAATCCAAGGAGACCCATACCAAGACACATAATGGTTAAATTGTCAAAAGTTAAATATGAGTAACAAATCTTGAAAGCAACAACAAAAAAAGCAACTTGTTATGTTAGGGAACCCCCATAAGACTGTCAGTAGATTGTTGAGCAGAAATCTTCCTTACCAAAAGAGATAAAGATTGTATATTTAGAGTGATGAGCAAAAAACCTTCTGACCGAGTGTACTTTACCCATCAAAGTTATCATTCAGAATTGAATGAGAGAGTTTTCCAGATAAGCAAAACCTGGGGGAGTTCATCATCCCCAGACCCACCCTTAAAAGAAATGTTAAAAGGAGTTCTTGAAGATGAAATAAAAGGTTACTAATTAGTATCAGGAAAATGTATGAAAGTTTAATACTGGTAAAAGTAAATACAGTTACATTCAGGATACTCTAATGTAGTGGTGGTGAGTAAATCACTTATAACTCTCGTATGAAGGTTAAAAGACAAATGTATTGGGTGCTTGGGTGGCTCAGTTGGTTAAGCAACTGCCTTCAGCTCAGGTCATGATCCTGGAGTCCCGGGATCGAGTCTCGCATCAGGCTCCCAGCTCCACAGGGAGTCTGCTTCTCCCTCTGACCTTCTTCTCGCTCATAGTCTCCCTCACTGTCTCTCAAAAAAAAAAAAGACAAATGTATTAAAAAATATCTGTAACTACAGCAATTTAATGGATACACAATGTTAAAAGATGCAGATTGTGATAACCAGAGCAAAATAAGGGGAGAGGAAGCTTTTGTATGTGTTTGATGTTATTACCTGCTTAAAATAGACTTATAAATGTGTTCTCGTGCAAGCCTTAGGATAACCACAAAACAAAAACCTGTAGTAGAAATGCAAAATGTAAAGAGAAAGGAATTCAAAGCATACTGCTACAGAAAATCGCCAAATACCAATGAAGGAGAGCAAGAGAAGGAAAAAAGGAACACAGAATTAGAAAACAACCAGAACACAGTTAACAAAATAACAAATGGGAAGGGGTGCCTGGGTGGCTTAGTCCATTATGATTTTGGCTCAGTTCATAATCTCAGGGTCATGAACTCAAGCCCTGCATGGGGCTCAAGAAACTCTCCCTCTCCCACTGCCCCTCCCTCTTCTCTTAAAAAAACAAAACAAGACAAAGAAAAACCAAAATAAATGGTAAACCCATACCTATCAGTTATTCTTTAAATGCAAATGGATTAAAATCTCCAATAAAAAATGGGTTACAATCCATTAAAGATTTGTCCATTTTATTTATCTTTTCTAAAACCCAATTCTTAATTTCATTCATCTTTCCTATATGGGTGGGAGCAGAGTCTCCATTTCTGCTCTGATCTTTATTTCCTTCCTCTGCTGATTTTGGACTTAGTTTGTTCTCTAATTCCTTGAGGTGTAAAGTTAGGTTCTGTATCTGAGATCTTTTTAATTACTTAATATATGCATCTCAGAAATGCTTTAGCAGTATCCTGTAGGTTTTGGTATGTTGAGTTTCCATTTTCATTTGTTTCCAGTTATTTTTTGATTTCCCTTTGATTTCTTTGACTCATTGGTGGTTTAGTTTCCACATATTTGTAAATTTTCCAGCCTTCCTCCTGTTGATTTTTAGTTCATACTGTTGTGGTTAGAAAAGTTACTTGGCATGATTTTGTTTTTTCTAATTTGCTAAATGATTTGTTTTGTGACCTATTATTTGATCTGTCATGGAGAATGTTCCATGTTCACTTAAGAAGAATGTGTATTCTGCTACTGTTGGTTGGAATGTTCTATATATTTCTTGTTAAGGTCTATTTGGACTGAAGTACGGCTCAAGTACTCAGTTTCTTTATTGATTTTTCTTCTTTTTTTTTTTTTTTTGGTCTGGATGATCTATCCATTGTTGAAGGTAGATATTGAAGTCCCCTGCTCTTAATCTGTTATCTGTTTTTCTGTTCAGATCTGTTAATATTTGTTTTATATATTTAGGTGTTCTTCTGTCAGGTGCATAATTGTAATTATTTTCTTGATGAATTAATCCCATTATTATATATTGACAATCTTTGTTTTTTATTATAGTCTTTCGCTTAAAGTCTATTTTATGTTAAAATAAGTATAGCTAGCCCTGCTTTCTCTTGGTTTCCATTAAACCTTTCTTCAGCATTGCTTACAATAGTCAGTGTATAGGAACAATCTAAGTGTCTGTTCATAGATGAATAGGTATAGAAAATATGGTGTACATATTTATACACACACACAGTAGAATTCAGCCCAAAAAGGGGGGAGATATTATAATTTGTTCAAAGTGAATAAATCTGGAGGGCATTATACAAAGTCAAATAAGCCAAAGACAAGTGCTGTGTGGTATAACTTATATGTGCAATCCAAGCAAAAACAAACTTGAATTCATAGGAACAGTAAAAAGATGGTTGTGGGAGGCCTGGGGAAATATGAAGAGGTTGGTAAAAGGGTCTAAACTTTCATTTGTAAGGTTTGAACCTTACAGTGTATGAACAGGGTGACTATAGGTTATATATAACAGTGCATTGTGGCTCAGGTGGTTAATGTCTGCCTTCAACTTGCATCATGATCTCAGGGTCCTGTGATCCAGCCCCACACTGGGCTCTCTGCTCAATGGGGAGGCTTCTTCCTTTCCCTCTTTCCTCCTTGTGCTTGTGCTCTCTCTCAAATAAATAAAATCTTTTAAAACAAAAAGAAAAAAAAACCCAAATCCAACTGCATTGTGTATTTGAAATTTGCTAAGAAAATAGAACTTAAATGTTCTCATCAGAGGAAATGAATAGTAAATATGTGGGGTGATAAATGTATTAATTAACTTGATAGGGGGTGTATCCTTTCACAGCTTATACATAAATCAAACTGTCACATTGTATTATCTCAGTAAAGCAGGAAACAAAACAAAATAATAAAAGAAATTAGCATATCTTGGAGGATTGGTGGTTCCACGGTTAGGGTAGGGAAAGAAGATGATGAGCCTGGAGTATTTTACCTGCTAAAAGTGCATAAAGTGTTGAAAGAGTGATAGGGACATGTCAGTTAAGTTGAAGGACAGTACACAAAATTACTACCATCTTATCGTCCCTGATCTTATCCAATAGCCACTGCCTGGCCTCAGTTCCAGGCTGTGAGGGCTCATGTGTGTGCGCCCCTCAGCTACTGCAAGCCCTAGAACCTACAGAAGGCCACTTCTCAACTTACAGAACTTTTCCTGAGTTTAGAAGAATTGTAATTGCTTCTTTCCTACTTTGTATTTTGGCTTAAATTTTATCTTTGAGTTTGAATATTTGGCCTTAGGAAAGAGGCACAGGAGGGCCAGGTTCCTGGTCTTTCCAGCTTGGAAGGAGACTAAAAATCAAAATTAAATGCATCTTTTGGTTCTGACATAGATGTGAAGAACATTTTGGAACAGTTTGCGAAACTTGAATGAATTCTAAGGATTACATGATGATAACTGGTCCATGCTATTTTACTAATTCTGGTTAGTGTATTGTGAATATATAAGAGTATATATTTGTAAGAATAACACAGCATATTCGAGGGTTATTCAGTATTGACTGTACTCGCAACTTTGAGAGTGTTTCAAAGAAAACACTCAGAGCTTGGATGGCTCAGTGGGTTAAAGCCTCTGCCTTTGGCGTAGTTCATGACCTCAGGGTCCTGGGACTGAGCCTGGCATCAGGCCCTCTGCTCAGCAGGAAGCCTGCTTCCCCTTCTCTTTCTCTGCCTGTCTCTCTGCCTACTTGTGATTTCTCTCTGTCAAATAAGTAAATAAAATCTTTTAAAAAAAAAAACAGTTGAAAAAAGATCAGCATGTATAATATTTTGGTGTTTTTGTTAAAGAAAGGAATATATGTGCATGGACAGATAATGGTATATCCATATAATGAAATACTTCTTAATAATAGGAATGAAGTACTGATATACTCAACATAGTGGATAAATCTTGGAAACATGCTAAAAGAAGCCAGATATAAAAGTGCTCAAATCACATGATTCTCTTTGTACGAAAGTAGGAAAGACTAGTTAACCATAGAGTTGAGGGTCCATTTCTGGGCTCTCTATTCTGTTCCATTGATCTGTGTATCTATTTTTGTGCCAGTACCATACAGTCTTGATAATTACAGCTTTGAATAGAGCTTGAAGTCTGGAATTGTGATGCTGCCAACTTTGGTTTTCTTTTTCACTATTCCTCTGGCTATTCAGGGTCTTTTCTGGTTCCATATAAATTTTAGGGTTAGTTGTTCCATTTCTTTGGAAAAAATTGATGGTATTTTGATGGGGATTGCATTAAATATGTAGATTGCTTTAGGTAGCATGAACATTTTCACAATATTTGTTCTTCCAATTCATGAGCATGGAATGTTTTTCCATTTCTTTGTGTCTTTTTCAATTTCTTTCATGAACTTTATAGTTTTCTGAGTACATATTCTTTGCCTCTTTGGTTAGATTTATTCCTAGGTTTCTTATGGAATACTAAGCAGCCATCAAAAAAAAAAAAAAAAGAAATCTTGCCATTTGCAATGACATGGATGGAAATAGAGGGTATTACACTAAGCGAAATAAGTCAATCAGCGAAAGACAATTATCATATGATCTCACTGATACGTAGAATTTGAGAAACGAGAGAGGATCATAGGGGAAGGGAGGGGAAAAATGAAACAAGATGAAACCAGACAGGGAGACAAGCCATAAGATTCTTAATCTCAGGAAACAAACTGAGGGTTGCTGGAGGGGAGTAGGGGAGGGATGAGGTGGCTGGGTGATGGACATTGGGGAGACTATGTGCTATGAGGAGTGCTATGAATTGTTTAAAAAAGTAGGAAAGACTAATCTTTATTGAGAGAAGGAGTTCCATAATTTCGGGGCATGGGAGGGAGTAATTGCCTGGGAGTAGGCACTGGGAATATTTTGGGGAGATGGAAATGTTGTATACACATGGATTGGTAGTGAATTCATGGTTATATATATTTTTCAAAATAGTGAATTGTAGGTAAATAGTTAAATTCAATTGTATGTACATTATATCTCAGTAAAGTTTTTTTTTTAATCGATATGTATATGAATACCCACACATTAAAGAAACTTATGGTTAGTTCTCAAGAGATTAACACACGTGGACAGGAGACTTGCTTTTCATTGTATACCCTTTTGTTTCATTTGAAACTTTTTTTTATCATTTGCATGTATACCTATTCAGAAATACACACCAAAAAATTCAAAATATGTAGACATGCACATAATATTGCACAGTAAGTTATTCTGATCAGTGATTATGATAGAATATTCATTGAGGCCATGCCTTTTGAATTGAACACTTTTGGTTTAATGCCTTTTTGTAGGTATTTTTATTGTGAAATATACATGACATAAAATTTGCTGTTTTAACCATTTTTAAGTGTGTAGTTCAGTGGCATCAAGTACACTGTCCTGTAACTATCAATATTATTCATAGAACCTTTAATTTTCCTGTAATTATCACAGGAATCCTGTAACTATCACATTATCCTGTAACTGTCAGTATTATTCATCTCCAGAACCTTTCATTTTCCCAAATTGAAACTCCATACTGATTAAACAGTAACTCCTTCCCGATTTCCCCTTAATCCCCAGTAACCAATGACGTACTTTTTGCTTCTGAATTGGGCTATGCCTTTTTTCTCTGTCTTATTTCACATACCATAATTTAAACATTTTTATTTTATTTTACTTTTTTAAATATTTCATTTATTTATTTGATAGAGAGCTCAAGTAGGGGGAGCAGCAGGCAGAGGGAGAGGGGAAACAGACTCCCTGCTGAGCAGAGAGCCCAACTCAGGGCTCCATCCCAGGACCCTGGGATCATGTCCCGAGCCGAAGGCAGCCACTTAACAGACAGACACCCAGGCGCCCCTGTTAAACATTTTATAAAAGGAAATAATGTAGCCAAGAAGTGTGGAATCACTAACAAATCCTTAGCAGCTTCTGCATTGGTTTCCAGAATTCCTTCTAACTTCAGAGCATCCAAAACTTGTTATTTCAATAAATATAACTGTAAATTGCCTATGTAACCTTGGGGAGAGATGTTGTATGAAAATAATATGTCCTCTTTATCTCTTGATAGATTTTTGGATCTTTAATTTTGGCATCTAATCAATTTTAATAACTTAGTTTGCTAAGTTAAATCAAAGTACATTGTTACTGTAAATTTTATATCCAAGAGCCTTGTACTATTTTGTAGGACTTTCCTGTTGTTAATAATGTTAAATATAAATAATGTTAAAAATAAACCAGTTGTCTAACAAGAATTTTAGTAACCAAAACACTCTAAACCTGTTTGCTGTATAAAATGTTTTAGAGAATAATAATTATCATTTATATTTATTTTTATGTGTTTTTTTAAAAGATTTTATTTGAGAGAGAGCACAAGCAGGGTGAAGAGCAGAAGGAGAAGCAGACTCCCCACTGAGCACAGAGCCCAATGTGGTACTTCATCCCAGGACTCTGGGATCATGACCTGAGCTGAGGGCAGAATCTTAATCAACTGAGCCACCCAGGCACCCCAATTGTTTTATTTTTAAAAGAATGCTAGTGGGAGGGGGATATCCTCTTATTTGACATTCTTGTACTAAGAAGTATATTTGAAGTATTTTAACTCGAAAACCAAGATAATACCTCTACAGACTTGGAACATGGGAAGAAAGTCTAGAAGTTAATCTTGTTTGAGCTGTGTGTCCAATTCAGGAAAACTCAATTAAGCACAGCCCACACTGGGTAGAAAATAATGGGAATTCTCAACTTTTTCAGACTCATTTCATAAGGGCTCTTAAGGTTATTTTAACAGCAGACAGTGTGTAGTAAATTGTGTGGTAGAGAAGATAACATGAAGTATAGGGGAAAGAACCATTAGAGCAGTTTATTCCCAGAGGGATCTGGGTGTGATAAAACTTCTTATAAGGTTTCATACTTTATGTTGCCATGAAACCATGCAAACTCCTGCCTTGCTTTTAGCCCCTTTCCTGCTCAATTACTCTGTATTCTGAGCAACTTCTTCAATCTCTCTTATCTCAGCTCTTCCCTCATCTCTGCTCAGAAGGGTTATGATGTCTTGTTCAGAACAGTTACAGAGTTCTTATGTATGAGATTCAGCAACAGCTGAGACTTAAAAATAGTTACTAGGAATAACTTTAACCATTAACGAGGATTAGGTTCAGAGAAATGCTGGGAGGGGGTTGCAATTTAAGTATATCTGGGGAATGGAGAGAAGCATACAGATACCTTCTAACTTTATGCATAGGGACTTTGTCCCCATTCTATTTATATGCATATATTTTTACTTCCTGAGTTTGGAGAAATTATGATTTGGAAAATTGGAGCTCTTTATGAAAGAAAAGGAATCATATTCTCTATCCTCTAGGCCATTGATAATGCCTGGAATACTTTTTCCTGACCCAATATATTACAAACTTCTTATCATTTGAGTCTTTCCTTACATTTCACTTGTCTTTCACCTAATTTTTCCATAGTTTAGATGTTCTTGTTACATCCTGAGGTTATCCACACTGAATTAAAGTTGCTTATTGTATTTGTCTAGACTGGTGTTTCTCAGCTGGGGACTCCCAGGGACATTTGGCAATGTCTAGACTCATTTTTGGTTTTCACAATTAAGGGGATGCTGCTGGCATCTAGTGGGTAGAGGTCAGGGATGCTGCTATAAACCCCTGTGGTCTGCAGGACAGCTGAATTAGTTGCAGAAGGTAATACTGTTTTATGTTGCACCTTTTAAAAAGATTTATTCTTTTATTTCACAGAGAGTCTGTGAGAGTGGGGGGGAGGGGTGGAGGCGGAAGGAGAGAGAATCTCAGTGGATTCCATGCTGAGTTCATGACCAGAGTCGAAATCCAGTCGGAGCTTAACCTTTTGTGTTGCATTTTTAAATTTGTATAAAAATATAATGTAGATGGGGCACATGGGTGGCTCAGATGGTTAAGCATCTGCCTTAGGCTCAGTTTGTGATCTTCTGGTCCTGGGATTGAGTCCCCAGCTCAGCGGGGAGTCTGCTTCTCCCTCTTCCTCTGCCTCTTCCAGTGCTTGTGCACTCATGAGCTTTCTCTCTCTCAAATGAATAAATAAAATCTTTTTTAAAATGTAATGTAGAATATATTGTATTTTATATGCACTTCCCATTAATATATACTTCTTTTCATGGTAATACAGATTTTCATGGGTGGCCATATCTCCTACTTGTGGTTTGAAGCCTTAAAATATGTGTATTAAGAATAAGAGAATATTTCTGGGTAATACTTTTAAATGAAAATTAGAATGCTTTCAGGGAAAATAAGGATAATGTACTATGTAAGTACTTAGGTTCTGTGCATTTATCATTAAAGGCCAAAATGTATTTATGTTGGTATGGTACAGTGTCCTCTCTACTACATTTACCTTAAATGCAGTGTTATAAATCAGAAATTAAAACTTTTATTATACTGGTAACAGTCTTTCATTTTATTTTGAATATATCATTCACAAAACATGTATCCAGTGCTTGTAATGAGCCGGGCATTTAGGTGTTTGGGACACCTGAGGGAAGAATGACGTAATCCCACATGGACAGTGTAGCCGTGAATATACACAATACCTGGGGGAGGGCCAAGCATGAGAGGGAACCCAAGCTGTAGCAGGTCTCAGGCTAAGAATAAGGTGTAGACTTTATAGGCAGAAAGAATAGTCAGTGTAGTCTACGGCCATACCACCCTGAACGTGCCCGATCTCGTCTGATCTCGGAAGCTAAGCAGGGTCGGGCCTGGTTAGTACTTGGATGGGAGAAAGAATAGTCAGTGTATAAGTATAAAGAGGCATAAGAGAACATGATATTTTTTTAAGTCTGTGCTTGCTTATAGCTTATGGTGCTTAGAGAATAAGATGACTTTCAGAAAAAAGTAAAAACTGACTCCTCATATGGATGTAAAAATGAGCATGTGTTAAGGATTTTGTTAAACTCATTTAGTGAAATAACTAGACATAAGTAGTTTTAAAACATTCAGATTTAGGGGTACCTGGGTGGCTCAGTCAGTTAAGTATCTGCCTTTGGCTCAGGTCATGATCCCATGGTCCTGGGATTGAGCTCTGCATTGGGCTCTCTGGTCACTGGGGAGCCTGACTCTTGCTCTGCTCCCCCCTCACTTGTGCATTCTCTTTCAAATAAATAAAATCTTTTTTTTTTCCCCAAGATTTTATTTATTTGACAGACAGAGGTCACAGGTAGGCAGAGAGGCAGGCAGAGAGGGGGCGGGGAAGCAGGCTCCTGGCTGAGCAGAGAGCCTGATGCCGGGCTTGATCCTGAGATCATGACCCAAGCTGAAGGCAGAGACTTTAACCCACTGAGCCACCCAGGTACCCCTCAAATAAGTAAAATCTTGAAAAAATTTTAAATGTATATGGAGCATTGGAATGTTGAAATAAATGGAGGCAAAACTCTTCTGTAGAGTTGGGTGGAAGTCAGGTGAATCTCTGCCAGGACAGAATTTGCATGTCTTCTATCAGTTACCTACTATTGTAGGTTTTTTCAAATAGCCACCTTGAATCAATCTGAGAGTATATTATATAGTTTTCCATTGGAATACAGATTTTTTTTTTTTTTCCTAAAAGAGTGGCAGGAAATTCACAGTACCTTCTGGTGCCCTACCAAAGACTTTGTATTTTATGTAATAGAGAGCCGATGGAATTTTTCGATTAAGGAAGGAAATCGAGGTTGTCATTTAGATAAAACAGTTGAGGTGGCAGTGTACAGGATTAATTAATGAAGGAGTATTCAGTGTAGGGAAATGAGTTAGGCTTTTGCAGTGGCAGTAAGAGTGAAGGGGGAGGGGGACAGTCAGTGGATGTTAGGATATAGGAATACTTAGCATTGATTACAGTGGACAAGAAGGTTTCTGGTGTGAGCAATTATAAAAGCAGTGGATCATTTTATTGAGAAAGGGAATATCAAAAGAAGCAGTGTTTGGGGCAACATAATGGTAGTTTTTGGATATGTTCCTTATGAGATGATATGGGGTACCAAGGTAGAAATGTCCATTATGCAGTTAGAAATCTGGTTTGGAGCTCAGAAGAAAGGTGGTGGGCTAATGATTTTAGCCTGGAAAACATTAGTTAAATTGGAGTTTTTATATGAATAAATAACTTCATCCAGGGAGCACTTAAGTATGGAGAAGAGGAAGAAAGCCAGGAACCTTAGGGGACATCTTTATTTGCTTGTTCTTTAGGAATAATTACTTATATCATAGGAGTATTGTTATAATTTTATTAAATATCAGTCTTTTAATTCTTAATAATGACACCTGCTTAATTTGGGGGGGCTCGGGAGGTGGACAGGGAGAGGATCTTAAGCAGGCCCTTGCCTAGTGTGGAGCCCGAGGCAGGGCTCAGTCTCACGACCCTAAGACCATGACCTGAGCTGAAATCAAGAATCGAACACTTAACAGATTAAGCTGCAGAGGGTCCTAGCCTCCCATACTTAGCTTGATTTTATCTTTCATTAACATCTGAAGCTGTTCTATTTATTCTTGATTTATAGCCTGTTTGTAGTACAGCAAGAGAATCTGATTCCCAAATTCTTAATCACTTCTCATTTCTTATACTTCCTCATTTTAGATTTCAGGTTGAGAGAAACTTAGGTGGGGCCTTGCACTAGTGTGAAAAGTGAGGTCACAGTGGGCAGAGAATGGAAAAGAGGAAGTCACCCTTAGGTCTCTTGTAAAAGGTTATTTATATTTTAAAGCACTCTGAATTTCTATAATTAATGTCAGTATGAAATGTATTCTAGACTCGGAGGGGGTAGGGTGTTGGGCGGGCACTGTTCTGTTTTGCATTATTAGGTAACTGAATTTGAGTTGATGCTACTGTTCAGTAATTGAAGGGAAGACAGCTTCAATTTGTGTTCCCATTTTACACCCCCACAATCTTATGGTTAATACAGCATTGCTTTCCTTTTTTTTTTTTTTTAAGGGACTCTATTAACCCTGTTTTATCCCATTCTTGGCTAATGGGTAATTGGGAGGTAGCAACCCCTTTCTGTCACTACTTCCAGTTCCATGTAGTAGGAAGTACTATTTTTTGGGTTATTAAATCTGCTTATCTCCTTCAAAAATATATAGAGATGTTTGTAAATTATAAAATTTGTTTAGAGAATATTGTGACGAATTTGGAGATGCTTTTTGAAATTGGCCTTTCTCTTTTTATATTTACTAGTATTTGAGGTTTAAGATTCAGCAAAACATTGAAAATCTTAACTTTTTTTCCTTTTTAGATCATCCAATTATGATGGGTTTTGAGCCCCTTGTTAACCAGAGGCTACTTCCACCTACCTTCCCTCGATATGCAAAAATAATTAAAAGGGAAGAAATGGTCAACTATTTTGCAAGATTAATAGATAGAATAAAAACTGTTTGTGAGGTGGTCAATTTAACAAATTTACATTGTATCCTGGTAAGTACAAATGTCTGTTCTGGAATATGGTTTTGATTGAACAACAGAATAGTTTATCACTTTTTAGAGGCTGTCCCAAGGGTAAATAAAATTGCTTACTTGTTTTCCTTGATAGCTGGAGAATTAAGGGGTGTGTGTGTGTGTGTGTGTGTCTGTATGTTGTATGTGTATTTGTTTCTGTTTATAAGGATTATATACTATCCATTTTGGAGATTAAGAAACTAAAGTTTAGATAATTCCTCCAAGTTTTAAGAATGAGGATTTAAACCCTGGATTCTGTCTTCAAAACTTCTTATATGTAAATGTGTGTGTGCATATACACATAGATATGAGTATGCATAAATACATACATGTATATTTTTATACAAAAAATTAGATCATGGTATTTGTAGCCTGCTTTTGTCACTAATCTCTTTATCATGAACATCTTTCTTTTCATGTAACAAATACACATTTTTCTACATTATTTAAATAGCTACATAGTATTCCATTGTAAGCATATATCACAGTTTTTTCCAGTCCATTCGTATTGAATTGTATTTAGGTCATTTTCAGTGTTTTACTAAAATGAGCATTTCTGTAGGAACCTTCAAATCATCTGCTTCCTTCTTCCTTAAGATAAATTCCTAAACCTTGATGAAGTTGCTGGGTCAAAGAGTATGTACATTTTTACATATTTTGGATTAATCTTCTGTATGGGTTAAAATGTAGAAAAGCAATGTTTACATACGGTTTGGAAGGTAGAAAATATGCAAAATAACAGTCATTATTTAGACGTAAGTACACTATTATACATAACTCTGTGTAGACTACATAATTCCCAGCCCATGTCATTTTCTCTGTGAGGTCTTCCTTGTTGGTTCCAGGCTGCTTCTGTACCTGGATTCCTTGAAGTGATGAATTACCTTGCTTACATTCCTAGAATTTGAGCAGCAGTCTCTGGGGTATAGTTGATGGTCAACAAAGATTTGGCTTTTGTTTATGCTCTTTCTTGTAATAACTTTATTTTCCCTTCTAATTCTTTGTCATTAATGCCCAGCTTAAGTCTTCATTCCTTAGTGAAACTTTCACTGATTGTGTGTTTGTTACCTCTTTTCTATTTGCTTTCTTTTTAGTAGTTTTGTCCATATTCTGTCTCAAGAATCATAGAATCTTAAAGGTAGAAAAGATCATAGACATAATTTTGCAATTTGCAGTTCATTGTATAGCTAAACAAAGTAAAGTATAGAGGACTTGTAACCAAATTAAATGATTGATGAGTGGCATATCTAGAATTAGAATAGAGACTTTTTTTCTTCTGCTGCATCTGCTTTTCTGATTCTTAATTGTTACATGAATATTTGTGTTGAGATTAAATGTAAGATTTTAGAAGGTGATCAGTGTGAATTGGAAAAAGAAAAAATAGTGCAACAGTTGGAATTTAATATTCTGGCAGAGGGTTGTGGATTGCCTTGTCAGGAAGATGAATGCTGAATGACATACCATAGTAGTGAGGAGCTGGGGGAGCCAGGCCTGGACCGCCAGCACTGGATGTGAAGAGGGCATAGAAAGAGAAGAGTCTGGATACGTGGAACACTTGGGACAAGAGTCAGTGGTGGTAGTAGGGGAATGTGGCTAAGGCCAAGAATTGAGAAGATTAAAGTTAGAGAAAAGAGTCTGGTGGATCTGCATAAGAAACCCGTACCTATTAGGGTAAAGTACCAGATTATAAGATGTGCTTACTACATACAAGACAAATCATCTTTGGAAAATTGGGAATGGACATGAGCACACGTGCTGAAAAAGAAGTAATGTGAAAAATGCATACCTTTACTAGTAATTGAGGAAATGTGCTTTATAGCAACTTGATTGGAAGAATACAAAAAAATTATATTTAATGTTGGTGGACGGCAGTAGTTGCTCTCTTATGGTTGTGTGGCTATTGCTCTCAAAAGTCTTAAAAATGTGTACATCGTGACCTAGCAACTTCCCTTCTAGAGATTTAGCCTAAGAAAATCATCTAAGATATATGCAAAGATGAACTAAAGAGGTATTTGGCTCGTCATCATTTGTAATCTTGAAAAACTAGGAACAGTTTAAATACTCACTAGTAATTTTACCCATCCTATAGTATGTGTAGAATATATGCCATACTGACATTAAATAGCATGGCCGTAGGGGAAGGGAGGGAAATCTGAAGCGGGAGAAATCATAGAGGGAGATGAACCATGAGAGATATGGACCCCGGGAAACAAACTGAGGGTTTCAGAAGGGGGTGGGCGTGTATAACTGGATAATGGGTATTAAGGAGGGCACATGTTGTGGTGAGCACTGGGTGTTGTACACAACTAATGAGTCATTGAACACTGCATCAAAAACTAATGATGTAATACACAGTGGCTAACTGACAATAAAAAAAAAGCATGTTATAGGAAAATACTGACATAGGGAAATGTTATCTTTCAAAATAGATTATCCATTTTATACATTGTCATACACAGAAGTGATCATCAGAGACAGGTAAAATCAGTTTAACAAAGATTGGAATAAGAAATACCAAAATGTCAGTTATGATTCTTTATAATTTATGCTCTCCATATTTCTGCATTTTCACATTCAAGTTTTATGCAAGATCAATATGGGTGGGGTAGTTAAGTATCTGAATTAACAGTTTGCAGCCATGTGTGCTGCACTGTAGAGAAAACATGGAGGAAGGGGCCAGAGTAAACACAGGGAGATAAATTATCAAACCGTCATTACAGTCCAAGGGAGAAAGGATGGTAACTTCAGTTTTGTGTTTTGATACACACTCTGCTGTTCACCAAAATGCAGAAATTCCCAAAGACCTTCAGTCAGCTTACGCTCTTAATGAAGCTGAATTTAAGTGCCTTTAAGATACTTATGCAGAGATATTGAATAGATATTAACTCTGTGGGTAGAGTTTAGAAGTCAATGCTAGATATATAATTTTGGAACTATTACAGGTAGTAATTAAAGCACTGGTATGATGAAGATTGTGAGGGAAAAAGTTTATGGCTTGAGAAAAGAAAATAGTCTGGAACTATACTTTGAACCTCCTGCGCAGACCGAGAAGTGGCAACAAAGGAAGAAACTTGTGAAAGTCATTTAAAAGGTTTTATTTTATCAGACAGAAGTCCTGTCAGATGCTGAGAGGTCAGATGAAAGAAGTGAATTAGGTCCACGACAAATGTCAACTGGATTTGGTGTCAGAGGACAGTAGTGACTAGAGTGAAAAACGGGGCTAGTGTGTGTTGATGAGGAGGGGCCATTGAGTAAGTAGAGATGGTTAAGTCAGCTCTTTAAGAAAGTTTAGCTGAGAAGGCAGCAGTTGAGAGAGAACTATGGAGCATGTGACAATTTCTTTTTAGAGATGGGGGGAAATTGACTGCTTAAATATAAATGGGGAGAATCTGGAAGAGAGGGAGAAGTTAAATATCTAGGACAGACAAGGATGGATTCTTGACATTGTGTAATGTTCCTGAAAAGACAGGGGGGAATGGAGTCCGTAGTACAAATGGAGGGCTTTCATTGTTAAAGTGGGCAAGGAAAGGATCTGAGTACAAATGTGAGTTCAGTTTGATAACGTTTAGAGGCCGAAGTGGAGGGATTTCCTGTTGATAAATGACTTAGTTTTCTTTGTAATGTTAAATGGGAGGACATCTATAGTAGAGAATATTTACTTTGAGAAGTGTGAGGAAGGTATAAAAGTTAATTGTGAAAAAAGTGAATTAACTAGAGAAACTTGGTAGGTTTTGGCAGAACACTCATTTAAATTGAGGATCATGAGTATGGAAAACACACAAAAAATAGGAAAATTATAAATAACTACTGTCCTATAATATACAGAAGCTAACATTGTAGTGTATTTTCTTATCTTTTTTCTTTTATCTATGTATAAACCCATATGTACTTTTTCTAAGCATATCTTTTGGATGTCAAAAGAATCAAGAAGTCAGTTATATAAATCCAGTTGGCCTGGTTACTTGGTATTTATTTTTGTGAAGTAGGAAGTAAACCTCTGCCGTTAGTTAGTAGATTATTATTAATGCTGTTAATTTTCATGGTGTGCAAATTCATTTGGATACACACAATTCTACTGGTCAGTAAAGAAAAAAAAAAGTCTCCAAAATCACTCATTGTCCCACTGATACAATTAAGACAGTTCCAATAGACATGATCCTTAGCTCTCTGTCATTTTTTAACTCTGGTGGTATAGATATCGCTTCTCAGCCTTTTGGCTGAGAGCAAGTGTAACTCTGGTAGTATATAATTTGCAGAAGGTACTGGTAAAAATTACGTGCTATATACAAACATTTCCAGCTTTTATTTAATCTATTAATGACATTATTTTTTCTCTGTGTATCAGGATTTTTTCTGTGAATTTAGTGAACAATCACCTTGTGTTCTTTCAAGATCTCTATTGCAAGTAAGTTCTATTTTGTATTGCAGTACTTCTTTAAACATCAAATTTTATATGTGTTGACATTGCTTTATTGATTGCTAGAACAAAAGTAGATGCTCTTAAAGGATATCAGCAGTTAGTGTTATATTTTTGTGTTAGAAGTATTGGAATATTAGACATTCATTAAGATCATATTCTGGGCTGTAAAACAAACCTTAATAATGTAAAAACAATTGAAATCATACAAAGTATGCTCTCTAAATATTTTGGAATTAAACTAGTAATCAGTAACAAAGATATTTGGAAATTTTCAGAAATTAACACACTTCTAAACAAAACTCAGGATCCAAGAGGAGGTCTTGAGGATAATTAGAAAATATTTTGAACTGAATGAAATTGAAAATAAAACCTACAGAACCTGTGGGATATAATCGAAGCAGTGCTTAGAGGGAAAATTTATGAGATTCAAAGAAGAAAGTGGTTGCCAGAGGGATTGAAGGTGGGGGTGGAGAGTGAAATAGGTGAAGGGGCTTAAGTTAAACTTTCAGTTATAAAATAAATAAGTCACAGGAGTGAAAATTACAGCATGTGGAATATAGTCAATAATATTGTAGTAAGTTTGGTGACAGATGGTAACTACACTTACCATGGTGAGCATTTCACAGCATATGGAATTGTTGAATCATTTTGTTGTACATCTGAAACTAATATAAGACTGTATGTTAACTATACTTCAGTTAAAATTTTTTTAAAAGAAAGGTCTGAATAATTTAAGGTTCTACTTAAAAAAAAAAAAGCAGATGAAACTCAAAGCAAGCAGAAGAAAGGAAATACTGAAGATAAAAGCAGAAATCAGTAAAGTAGGAAACAGTAACAGTGAAGAAAATTGATGTAACCAAAAACTTCGTTCTTTTGAAAAGATCAATGAAGGGGTGCCTGACTGGCTCAGTTGGAAGACTGTGTGACTCTTGATCTCAGAGTTGTGAGTTTGAACCCCACGTTGGGTGTAGAGATTACTTAAATAAACAATACTTTAAAAAAATTAACCGCGCCTTATAAAAAAAGAAGAGATCGGTAACATTGAAGAACCTCTAACCAGACAAAAGAAGAAAAGAAGATACAGATGAATAGTATCAGGAATGAAAAAGTATTACTACAGATCCCAAAAGGGTCTATAAAAGGTTATATGGGAAATATTATAAAGAACTCATGTCCATAAATTCAGAAACAGAGATGAAATGCATCAGTTTCTTGAAGGACATTGCCAAAACTCACAACAAAAGAGATAACGAATGATCCTGTATCTGTTAAAGCAATTGAATTCATAATTTAAAAACCTTCCAAAAAGAAAATTCCAGGTTAATTCTGTACAGTCTGTTCCAGAAAATAGAAGAACCAACAGTACTCATCGTATAAAGCCAGCAATATCTCAGTAGCAAAACCAAAGACATTAAAAGCATGGAAAATTATAGACATATTATGAGCATAGACAGAACAACCTTAAAGTATTATCATATCAAATTCGACATTATAAAAAGATAATACATCATGACCAAGTTGTTTTTTTTCCAAAAAAGAAATCCTGGGGGCGCCTGGGTGGCTCAGTGGGTTAAAGCCTCTGTCTTCGGCTCAGGTCATGATCCCAGGGTCCTGGGATCGAGCCCTGCATCGGGCTCTCTGCTCAACAGGGAGCCTGCTTCTCCCTCTCTCTCTGCCTGCCTCTCTGCCTACTTGTAATCTGTGTCTGTCAAATAAATAAATAAATAAAATCTTTAAAAAAAAAAAATGAAATCCTGGTTCAGCATTCAAAAATCAGTCAGTGTAATCCACCATACAATCTAAAGTCTCAGTAGATTCAGGAAAAGCATTTGACATAATTCAACCTCCAGTCATGATAAAAATTCTCAGCAAAACTAGGAATAGAAAAGAACTTCCTTCACCTGATAAAGGGAATGTACAAAAATATCTGCAGCTAACATCATACTTCATGATGGAAGATTAAATCCTTTCTTAAGATTGGGAGTAAAACGAGGATATCTGCTTTCTCACTCCACTGTTTCAACATAGGTCCACAATTTAAGTGGGCTTGACTTAAGATTTATAAACTTTATGATGGTGTGAAAGGGATGTGCATTCAGTAGAAACCATACTTTATTATTTTGCTTTTTGATCTTTTCAGTTGCAGTGTAATACTCTCTCGTGATGCTAGGCATGACCAGTAAGTCATAGCTCCCACTCAGCCACAGGATCATAAGGGCAAACAACTGATTTAACTGTTCTGTTTTTCACTTTTAGTATAGCATTCAATAAATTACAAGAGATATTAAGCACTTTATTATCAAATAAGCTTTGTGTTAGTGATTTTGCCCCACAGTAGGCTAATGTTCTGAACATGTTTAAGTAGGCTAGGCTAAGCTGTGATGTTCAGTCTGCTAGATGCATGAAATGCATTGCAATGTAAGAGTATTTTCAACTTACAGTGGGCGTATTGGGACATAAGCCAATCATCATAAGTTGAGGGAGAGCTGTACTGGAAACTTTAGCCAGTGAAAAAAGGCAGGAAAAAGAGATAAAAGGCATAGTTGAAAAGGGAAAAGATAAGCTTTTACAGACAACATTACTTTCTATATAGAATGTCAGGGAATCTACAAAGAAGTTCCTAGGCCAGATGGATGAGTTTAAGAAGAACAAAGGGTATGAGGTCAATATCCAAAAGCAATTGTATTTATATGTATTTGCAGTGAGCAATGGGAAGTAAAAAATTTAAAAACAGTACTATTTGTAATAACGCAAAAAATTAAACACTTAGGTATAAATCTAACGCCTGTTTATAGGACCTATATGCTAAAAAACTACAAAGTACTGGTGAAAGAAATCAAAGACCTAAATGAATGGAGAAATATACCTTGTTTGTGGATTGGAAGAATTAATATTTCTAAGATGTTAATTCTCCCCAGAATTTACCTACAGATTCAGAGCATTGTCAACAAGTTGATTCTAAAATTTATATGGAAAGACAAAAGAATTAGAATAGCCAGAACAGTTGTGCAGAAAAGCAGACGTAGGGAGCTGTCTGACTGCAGGACAGGTATGGTATTGGCAAAGTGGATCAGTAGAACCAGAGAGAATCTAGAAAAGTCCTATTCTTTAATTAGGCCTTTATTATATAGTACTATATACTGTTACATAGTATTTTATAGTCCTTTTTATATAGTATATAGTACTATATAGTACATGGTCATATACATGGTCAGCTGATCAGTTATTAATATGGTCAGTTATTTTTGACAAAATACAAAAGCAAATCAGTGGAGAAATGGTAGTCTTTTCAACAGTGGTACAGGAAGAATGGGACAGACATATGCAAAAAAATTGACTCAGAATGCTTCATAAATCTAAAAGGTAAAACTATAAAACTTATAAGAAAGGATAGGAGAAAATCTTTGTAACTTTAAAAGATGGAGTTCTTAGGTATGGCATCAGAAACAATTTGTAAAAAATGACCAATTTAGAACTTTATTTCTGTGAAGACATTGTTACAGAAATGAAAAGAGATTCTGCAGAATGGAGAAAATATGTGCAAATCCATGTGTGGCAGAGGACTTGTATCATACAAAGAACTTTATAAACACAATAGTAAGAACAGACTACCGCTTAGTTTTTAAAATGAGCAACAAATTTAAATACTGAAGTATGAAAACATACTGAACATAACTGGTGTTAGGGATATGCAAATTAAAACCACAGTGAAATACCATTCTCCACCTTTTATAATATCTTCTTCAAAAAAAAAAAAAAGAAAAAAAACCTACAATAGCAAGTCCAGGTGAGGATGCATTTACTGATAGGAATGTGAAGTGCTGTGGCAACTTATAAAACAGTTTGTCAGATTCTTATAAAATTAAATATACAAATCCTACTCCTGCTTAATATTTGCCTACGAAAAGTGAAGTACTGTGTTCTCCTGAAATCTTGTCTGCAAATGTTTATAGCTGTTTTGTTCACGATCACCCAAAACTGGAAACAACCCACATGTGTTAGGAAATCAAGGAAGGGATAGTATAGCAAGTTATAAAATACACTGTAGTCATTAAGGGGAGAAACTTAAATGCAAATTATTATTAAATAATGTATTCTTTAATCATGAAATCTATTTTTCCAGTTTCAGAAAGTGTGTATGTATTCCAAAACTTTCATTAGAGACAGATTATCAACTAATATTGATAATCATTTGCTCTTTCATATTATATGAAGCCCTCTTTTTTACATACTACCTTATTTGGCATACTCAGACTAGTCAGTTCACTTTGACTCGTTTACTGTCACTACCCTAGACATGGGAAATACATGTTCCTGCACATTTTTTTATTTTCCTTCATCAGAATACATCTTAATAGGGATTAATAAGTAATACCCATTGTTGAAATAGTGATTTATTGATTGATTGATTTCCACAAGGTTTTTATACTTTAATCTCTTTTTTAATCTGCAGTATTTATAAGAAATGTGTTCATGTCATAGTAATGATGATTATATGTACAATGTATTAAAATTTGATAGCATTGCTAATATATAACATTTGTTTTAAGACCACTTTCTTGGTGGATAACAAAAAGGTCTTTGGAACCCATCTCATGCAAGACATGGTGAAGGATGCACTCCGGTCTTTTGTCAGTCCTCCGGTGCTCTCCCCAAAGTAAGTACCCTAAGACTTTTTATAGTGAATGTATTTCTTAAAAGCCCCAATTCTCTGTGCTTCTTTATAGCCAAGGCATAAAAACTATTGTAATCAAATCTTCATGTAAAAAAAACCCCAAAACTCGATCATATTAAAATTACTTGATTTCTGCTGCATATTATTTAGATTTAAACTGAGGTTTTTGTGAGGTTGACATTAGGCCCCATATGAGAAGAAAACCTTACAAAGAATTATCAAATTCAGTAAGTTGCATTGATTCTTACTGTGTGCAAAGCACTGTGTCAGGGAAGCACTTTGGGAATAATCATTAAAAAAACAAGGTAAGGTCTCTTCTCAGTGATCTGAGTCTAGATAAACATAGAAAATACAAATAATTGATCCATAAATTAACATTAGAGCAGTGGCTCTACCAGAAACATGTTGCCATAAGAAGCTGGAAAAGATTTCATCCAACAAGAAATCATTACTTGTGTTGGCATTTTGGAAAATGAATAGAGCTTTTCCAAAGGAGATGGAAGAAATGTGCTATTATTTCTCAGCAAAAAAAGCAACTTGCCTGAAGACATGGGCATATGAATTATATATTTTAAGAACAGTTAGTGGTTCAGCATTCAATTTGTTGAGTAAATCATGCCACGTCTCACAAAAAACTTTTTCCACTCTTAACTTGGGTTTCCCAAAAGCAAATCCTGAGACAGTGCATATAACCTTAGAAAGTATTCCAAGGAAAAACCAGCAGGGGTGTGGGCAAGTGGGACATAAAAAGGAAGAAAACCACACAGAGGTATACTTCATGGAAAGTAACTCTGGTTGAGTCTGTTGGGGAACTGTGGAGACAGTGTGGGTTGCAGCTCACAGTTGTCCTTGCCTGGGGCAAAACAAAGGGAGCCTGAGAACTTCCCCACACAGGAATCAGTTAAGGACCGTCTCTGGGAGGAGGTAAATTCCCAGGCATTCAGTAAATTTTTTTTTAATCAAGCGGTTATATTCCCTGTTTCAGTCACAATAAAAGCCAAAGTCCTTATGATTGAGCCTGGGAGGTCCCATATACTCTGGTCTAGACTCCTGTTCTGATGCCTCTCCGGCTTCTTCAACTCTTACCCTTCTCTCCTCATCTCCTTTGCTTCAGCCACTTTGCCCTCCTTGTTTTTCTGGAAACTTATAGGTTGGCTCTCACCCTGCAGCCTTTACACAGAGTCTGGGGTAGAGGGCATTTTACAGGATTGCCCAGGACTGACTCCTCACCATCTTCAAGTCTGTTTAAATTCACCTCAGTAAGGACTGCTTTGATTAGACTATTTAAAAAGTGCATCCTCGGGGCGCCTGGGTGGCTCAGTGGCTTGGAGCCTCTGCCTTCGGCTCAGGTCATAAACCCAGGGTCCTGGGATCAAGCCCTGCATCAAGCTCTCTTCTCAGCAGGGAGCCTGCTTCCCCTTCTCTCTCTGCCTGCCTCTCTGCCTACCTGTGATGTCTGTCAAATAAATAAACAAAATCTTTAAAAAAAAAAAAAAATCCTCCATGCTGCCTCACCCATCACTGCCTTTCTCTCTCCTATAACAACTTTCCTTACATACTGTATAATTTACTTACTCGCTATGTGAAGAAGTCTATATGTACCTTACAGTTCTTCACTATGTTTATTTCTTTATTTCTTGTTTTTTTTCCCCACTATGTTTATTTCTTATTTCCCTGTCTCCTCCCTCCCACTCCCATTAGAATATAAACTCCACAAGGTCAGGGCAGGTGGTTTTGGCTCTTTGTTCATTAATGTATCACAGGCGCTAGAACAGTGTCTACAGTATGAATAGTCAGCACATGATAAATCTTTGTTGAATGAGTGAATAAATAAGCAAATGGGAGTTGGATGATTAAGACAGTTTGGGGTTAGACTTGAGAGTTGTGAATGGGTTGGTAAAGTGTGGTCTTTATTTTAGGGTCAGCGAGGAAGTGCTCAGGTTTTTAGGAGGGAATTGGCATAGTATAGTATGTATTTTTTCATGGGAAACAAACCGATAATGGGGCAAAGTGGTGAGGTAGGCTAATTCAGTACTACAAGCAAGAAATGATGAAGGATTAAACTCTGAGAATATAAAGGAGAGGACAGATTGGAAGAACATTTCAGAGGTAGAATTAATAGGATGTGACAACTGACTCACAGGGGAAGAAAAGGAATAAGAAGGTAATGAAGTTGCTTTAAAAATAAAAAATTAAAAAAAAAAGACATGTCTAGTGGCATTCTTTTTCAGAATTATCTTGGCTCTTCCCTGGTTAACCCTTTATTGGATGTGGTTTGTAAATATTATCTCCTGTAGGTTGCCTTTTTGTTTTGTTGATTGTTTGCTGAACAGGAGATTTTCCCTCTGATGTAATCCCACTGTTTATTTTTGCTTTTGTTGTCTTTGCTTTTGGTGCAAAACCAAAAAATCACTACCAGCATCAATGTGAAGGAGCTTATCCCTTGTGCTTTCTTCTAATACACAGTTTCAGGTCTTACATAGAAAAGTATTTTTATGCTCTTTAATCCATTTGAGTCGATTTTTGTGCATGGTGTAAGATAAGTATCCAGTGTTTTTCTTTTATGTATGGCTGTCCAGAATTCCCAATATTTTTTATTGAAGAGACTGTCTTTTCCCCATTGTGTATTCTTGACTTGTTTGTCAAAAATTAAATGACCATATACAATTGCTTTTTCCCCCTTGGCTTTCTGTTCTGTTTTATTGATCTGTGTGTCTGTTTTTATGCCAGTATCATTCTGTTTTGATAGCTGTAGCTTTTTTAGTATAGTTTGAAATCAGGGATTTTGATACCTCTAATTTTTTATTCTTTGGGTATTCAGGATGTTTTGTAGTTCTATATAAATTTTAGGATTGTTTTCTCTGTATCTGTGAAACATGCTATTTGAATTTCAATGATGATTGCATTGACTCTAGAGATCACTTTGGGTAATATGGACATTTTGACAATATTCTTCCAACCAAGAAGCACAGAATAGCTTTCCATTTATTTCTGTCTTCAGTTTCATTAATCAATATCTTACAGTTTTTAATGTGTATATCTTTCACCTCCTTGGTTAAATTTACTCCTAAGTATTTTATTCTTTTTGGTGCTATTATAAATGGTGTTGTTTTCTTAATTTCTCTGACAGTTTATTATTATGTATAGAAATACAACAGATTTTCATATATTGATTTTGTATATTGATTTTCATATATTGTTTTTTGCAACTTTACTAAATTTATGAGTTCTAACAGTTTTTTGATGGAAATCTTTAGGTCTTTATTTTTTTTTTCAATTAAAAAAATTTTTTTTTTAATCTTTAGGTCTTTCTACATATAATATGTCATCTGCAAATGGAGACAAAAGTTATTTTGAAATTTATAATTAAATATATTAAAGATTCAGATGTATAAACTGACAACTACCTATACTGCCATCCATTTTAAGCAACATTTTTACTTGGTTTTTATAAATTTCCCTTTTGGAGGATTGATAAAACTTGACAAATACTTAAATGTATATTTATGTGAATTAATATATTTTATCAGTTCCCTTTTGTAATAAATACAGTAAGTTGGTACCTGGTATTGCCAGGAACCTTGTTGGGTTCTAGGGGAAAGAAAAACATATCTCCCAACAGGAAGCTTATAGTCTAGTGGGAAAGACCGAACAGTAGACAAATACATAATGTGAGGTAATGTAAGTGCTTTGTAGAAAGATAAAGGGATTGATGGATGTCTTAGGCATGATAGTTGTGGAAGACCTATTGCTGGTGATACATGAGAGTGAACTGGAAGGGAGTGAGCCATGCAGAATCAGGGGTGGGGCTTCCTGACAGTCAGCAACATCTGTAAGGTCCCAGAGTAGGGCTGAGTTTGAGTATCAAGGAGCAGCTAATTTAATGAATTAAGTTATTAGAGATAACCTCTAAATGAGCAATTCTCAAGTATTTTTGTCTTGAAACACCTCTACATTCTTAAAAGTAATAGTAAAGGCCAAAATAGCTTTTGTTTATGTAGATCATATATATTGCTACCTACTGTTTTAGAAATTAAAAGAATACTTTAGAAATTAAGAAAAGTACTTGTTTTTTAAAAATAAGAGACACATTACATTAATATGAACAACATCTTTATGGAAAATAATTTTAAGAAAAATTTTTGATGAAAGTGACAGTTTTACATCTTTGCAAACCTCTTTTCTGTCTCTCTTAATAGAAGATAGCTGGATTATTTTGACCTTATGCTTTCAGTCTGTTGTAATATTGCATGCCACGTATTCTGGAAACTACCGCTATACACTTACGAGAGAATGAGTACAAAAAGAAAATACCATCTTAATACTGTGAGAATAGTTTTGACCTTGTATTCCCCTGGAAAGCATTCCCAGGTCACCATCCCCAGCAGAGGAACCTGGGCCACATTTTGCAAACTACTCCGTGCAATTTCACTTCCTCCCTCATCCCATCCCTTCCTCGCACTCTGGTGATAGAGGTGACTACTGCACTACAGTTTGTGTCTCACTCTTATGAATGCTTGTACATTCGTAAGTACATTACATATATACGTACATTATGAATGCTTGTGTCTGGAAATGATACAAGATACTTGTATCCAGATACTTGTATCTAGAAGTGATACCTGGAAATGCTTGTATCTGGAAATGATACATCCATTTATTTTATATATTTTAAGACTTCACATAAATATCACACTGTATACATCCTTTTGCAACATGATTTTTTTCCTTCAACATTAGGGTTTTGAAATCATACAGTTTGATCCATGCAGACTTACTTTACTCATTAAAATCCACCTTTTGAACACATTGGGTTTGTTTTGTTGTTTCTCTACAATTGGACATTTAAGTTGTTTCTAATTTATTGATGTTGAAAACAGAGCTGGGGGCACCTGGATGGCTCAGTTGATTGTGTACCTAACTCTTGATTTTGGCTCAGGTTGTGATCTCACGGTCCTGGGATTGAGCCCCATATCTGACTCCCTGCTCAGCGGAGGGCCTGCTTCTCCCTCTGCTTGTGCACTCTCGCTCGCTCTCTCTGTGCGCTCTCACTCTCTCTCTCTCAAATAAATAAAATCTTTCAGAAAACAAAAACTGAAATTAATTGCTGATCATAGAATATGTACATCTTCAACTTTGCTAGTTTTGCTGAATTGCTTTCTGAAATAATTAAACCAGTTTGTATGCCAGAAGACAGTATTTATGAATTCTAGTTTTCCCATAATTTGTTTGGACGTCATCATTATCAGACTTAAGAATTTTTGACAATTTGATGTATGTGAAATATTGTCTATGTCTAATTTGCCTTTTTTCCTTTTCTGTTTAATAATCTTCCTTTAGCACTTTTGCTATTAGCCATTTAGGTTTAATTTTAGTTCAACCTACATTGTCTGAGGATTCCATATTTGCAAATCTTGCTTACTCGCTAAAATATATTTGTAACCCTCAGTGGGTATTTGTTCCATTCTTGCTGAATTTGCCGATATGTGCAGAAGAGCAAAAAAATCCGAGTCATCCAGTGTTGAACAAGGCAACTCTGTAAATAGCTCCATTAGATGCCATGTTCTTCACATTTCTGTCCCTTTTTTGGTGATTTCATAGTTTCAGATGGCCTCCATGTGTAATTATGTGTTGTCTAGTATTCTTAGCACAAGAAGGCTATAGCTTGCCTTCCAGAGAGAGTATGTGTGTTAAAGATAAGCTTAACTCAGGCCTGACTTTGCTAATGATTCAGCAATGGACATTACATAAGGCATCTTTAAAGTTCTTTAGTGATCAGTTGATGAAAATAGTGTCACCAGAGGCTGGCAGGAACCTAACCCTGAATTTTACCCTAGCCGCAGTGGTTCTGTGTTGTCTAATTCAGTGTCCACCGCAACTGTAAAGAACAGAACTATCATGAGTACCAAGAATTGACTGTAAATATAACAAAGTTCATTGCATGATCTGTAAATGTTATTCCACTCATTTTTAAAAAGATTTTATTTATTTTATTTAAGAGAGGGAGAGAAGGAGAATGTGGGGATGGGCAAAGAAGAGGGAAAGAATTTCAAGCAGACATCTGACTGAGCATGGAGCCTGATGTGGGGCTTGATCCCACAACCCTGAGATCATGACCTGAGCCAAAACCAAGAGTGGGACCCTTAGCTGACTGGAATAACCCCTGTTATTCCACTGTCTTAAAATTCCACTGTTACAGATAAGAAAGGTGATCCTGAAAAAAAAAATAAACGTGATCCTTATCGGATTCTTTTTTTTTCCCCTTCACAAATGATTTGACACTTTCTTTTGGAAGATTGTAAAGTTTCTTTTCTTTTTTTCTTTTTATTTTTTGAGTTTAAGGGATTTACTGGAATGTACATCTGTCATTTTCAGCTAATCCTGTCAGAAACTCAGTCATTAAAGCCTCAGGTCTTCCAATCAGTAATTATCCTTTATTATTTTTTATGTAATTATTGCTTCACCTTCATCTGTTTTTTTCTTAGAGCTCCTCATATATTAAGTCCTCTAGATCTCTTCTCCACATTCTCCATATTTATCTCTTTTATTTATATTTATGTATATTTCTCTCTTTTGTTATTTTTGCCATGATGTGAGAAAGCTCTTCCTCTTGACCTTCAAGGTTTTGGTGAGTGTCTTTCTTCTATTGAATTTTTAAATTTGAAAATCCTAATTTTTGGATCCAGAAAATCTTTTTTTAAGATTTTATTTATTTATTTGACAGAGATCACAAGTAGGCAGAGAGGCAGGCAGAGAGAGAAGGGGAAGCAGGTTCCCTGCTGAGCAGAGAGCCCGATGCAGGCGGGCCTCAATCCCAGGACCCTGAGATCATCACCTGAGCCTAAGGCAGAGGCTTTAACCCACTGAGCCACCCAGGCGCCCCCAGAAAATCTTTTTTTAAGAGCTTTATCTTAATCACCTTTTCTCTTGCCACCACCTCTTCCAGGTATTCTGCTTTTTCTTTTCACTTGGCTGCTGCATGTACTATCATTTTCCATTGCATGATTATGACTCTGTTTATCTCTGATGCTCTGGTCAGATTATACAGTTATGGCAAACACTGAGGAGTAGTATGTTGTCTGCTCCTGTCCATGCACCAGGGGAGTCTTTGCTTTTCCCCATCTTCTTAGGTGCAAAGGACTACTGACCTCCCACTTCAGGGAGGTCAAAACAAAAAAAACAATCTTCCCATCTATTCAGCCCCTGTATTTCCTCTAGGGGTAGGCAGGTAGCAGATCCTCCCAGACTCTACTCAGGCGGGCTTTAGTCAAGAAGTGATGCTATTAACTGAGATAAGGAACACCACAAGGAAACCACTGCATGAGGAGAGAAGTTGAGGTACCAGAAATTTATAGGTGATGATTTTGGCCAGTGGTTGGAAATGTGGATACATCTTGAAATAGTTAGGATTCTGTATGGTATTTTCTTTGTAATTACTATTATGAGCACAGTCCCAGGAGAATGTCAGTTGTAGAAAAATAAATAGCATTGCAGTAGGGTTATAAAAAAGTGGCACTTTGGAATTTTTCTTCTCTTGTTAATTTTATCTTGTTGGATTCAACTCTGTCCGAAGATAGAGCTGAAAGGATTGGAAACAGTGTACATTTATGTGAATAACATAATGATAGTGAAATATTTCCTAATCTAATGCTAGTTTTTATTTTTTTTCTAATGCTAGTTTTTAATTTAGTAATGTATTTGATTCAATTTTCTCTTTTTCCCACCTTCTTCGTTGGCAGCACCTATAGTAGTCACTGCTGCTTTTTATAGGCCAAACAGTTTGATTTTAATGAGTATTATCTTACAGGTGCTGCCTGTATAATAATCACCAGGCTAAGGACTGTATTGACTCCTTTGTTACTCACTGTGTTCGGGTAAGAGCTACAATTTTGGACCATTATGATGGATACTTTAAAAACTGTGGGGTGTAATTCCTTCAGTAGCATTAATTTTTGTTATTTTTTTATCTGACATTTCTTACTTGTTTTCACTGAATAAATAAATAATTTCTTTCTCCTCTTATACTCAAGTAGATAGCTCTCTAACCTGAAGTCTTCCTGGCAGGTTGTTAGATACTGAGGCACTTTTGATGTCTTCACTATAACCCCCAGGGACCACAGGATAAGTTGTACACATTTTTTTGTAAATGGGTACAAAAACTACTTATTTTTGACCTTTTAAACAAGGAATGTTTGTAGAAGTCCCAGATACCTTCTCTTTGTAGTACTTTAATGAATAGAATTACAGTAAAATTAAAATTATTGATACAGATCAGATCACAAGTTTATTTCAAATCTCAGGGAATTAGAAAAAAATACATATCTTGTAGTGGATTAAATTAATCATAAATCATTTTTATTTAATTGCAGTCAGTTTTGGGTACCTAATTCCAGTTATTAAAATACATATATACATACATATAACAAGGCAGCATGAGATGGTAAAAGAACTAAAAGGCCAGATTTCATTTTTATTAATATTTTACCATTATCATACAGGTCACTTTACTTTTCTATACACTTCCCAGTCTTTAAAAAGTGAGGTGTTAATACTGCCCCTATACTTCTTAGAGGCTAGTTATTGGTCAAATGAGATAATATCTGTCAAACTGTACAAATTTAAAATTATACCTTCTAATTCATGTTTCTTAAATCAGAGCATCCTACCATTCATGTGTATTGTCTGATTAATGAAATATTATATTTTATTATGTAGAATAGGAATAGAAGTTTCTAGAGAACAATTGACCCTTGAAAACATAGATTTGAACTGTACAGGTACACTCATACACAGATTTTCTTCGATATAGTAACAGTACTATAAATGCATTTTGTTTTTCTTAGGATCTTCTTAATAACATTTTCTTTTTTCCTAGCTTACTTTATTGAAAGAATACAATATATAATACATACACAAAATAGGAGTTAACTGACTGTGTATATGTTCTCAGTAAGGCTTCCAGTCAACAGCAGGCTATTCGTAGTTAAGTTTTTGGAGAGTCAAAGGTTTTACATGGATTTTTGACTGTATGGGGTATAAGTGCCCCTAACATCTGTGTTATTCAGGGTTCAACTGTATTAGCCCTTATTCAAGCCTTATAATTGTTCTGGTGTGTTTAAAGCAGCACAGAACTGTCACCCTTGAATGTTGGCTTATAGCGGGAAATAAACAGAAAAGAAATTATTCTCTTAAAATCTAAAGATCAAAGTAAGATATTTTTGCCATATGAAAACAAGTTTCATTAACAGCTACTTTCTTCTGGCTGTTGATAAGTTCTCATGTTGAGTTTCCTTAAAAAGAAATGCCTGTAAGAAATATGCCTGTGTAAGAAATAATGCACAGTCCTGATTCTTAAATCCACAGTATTTTTCCCCCCTTAAACTCCATTTTGAAAATTTGGAATGTTAATTTTCTTTAGTGCCAAGTAGTTTTACGTTGCCAGTTAACAAACTGTATGTGTCTTACAGCCCTTCTGTAGTCTTATTCAGATCCATGGACATAATAGGGCTCGACAGAGAGATAAGCTTGGTCATATTCTTGAGGAATTTGCTACCTTGCAAGATGAGGTAAGAGCCCACAAGTTGTCCTCCCTTCCAGAATTAAGATATTCAAGTACCTTGATCAGATTTTTAAAAAATAATTCTTTGGGATGATATTTTGACTGTTTAATTTTTCAATGTGATGATTTTATTTTTAACTTCAGTGTAACAGTTTCATGTATCAAAGAAAGAGTTTACAAAAAGAGAAAATAATCCAAACTGAGAAACACCTTAAATTATTTCTTGGATAATCAGAATAAATTATAAAATATATGTAGAACTATGGTTTTACAACAGGTTCACATTCTAATAAAATGTTTAACTTATAAGCAGCAATATTAATTGGTAACATAACTTAAGACCTGAAGTCAGTATTTTGTATGTTTGTCCTTATAAAGTGTCTTTTTAGTTTAAGGAGTATTTAAACAAACATTATCCACTGTGAAATGAGAAATTTAAATCTAACCAAAAATGTTTTGAAAGTGCAAGTTCTTTATGTGACAAGTTTTACATTTTCTGCCTAAATGCTATTTTACCTGGTTTGTTTTTGTTTTGTTTTTTTAATTCTCTCATTACCTTGAAAAGAAAGTCAATGTTACAACCTTTTATTCTGATAGGCAGAGAAGGTTGATGCAGCCCTTCACACTATGCTGTTGAAACAGGAACCCCAAAGGCAACATTTGGCCTGTTTAGGTACCTGGGTCCTTTATCATAACCTTCGAATTATGATCCAGTATCTTCTGAGTGGCTTTGAATTGGAGCTCTACAGCATGCACGAGTACTACTACATATATTGGTAAGAGATCAGCATGAGTTAAAATTGGCAGTGGGTAGAGTAGATAAGATCTGAGAGAGCATCTGTAGAACAGAAGAAGATTTCAGGGTACTTTTTCATTTAATGTATTTTAACTTTAGTTGTGGGATAATTGGAAAATGTTTACTAAAAATTAGAGCCAGATCATGCTGAACATCTATCTTTAAGTGCTGTAACAGCATACAAATACATTTTTTTTTCAGCTATTGAGTATTTATTTAAAAGCTAGTAAAAGTGGCTCCAAAGTAAATGGATTAATTGAAGAGCTTTCATCTGTTTGTAGAGAGAAAAATGAACATATATTTAGTCCTGACTTTAGTGATGCTGGGTGCTAGCTCTAGAATGTACTTAACTGAATTAAAGTTCAAAATCTGAACCAGATCTTTCCTCTGAGAAGAAACTGTGGCTAAGATTATCATTGGGAGCATAACTGTTGCAAACTGCTGTCCTGGGGATTTATCTCAGGAGCTTGGAAGGAGCTGCTAAGGGATCACCCTCCTCAGCCAGGAGTTCTTCACTTTCATTTGTGGATGAGAAACCTAGTAAGAGGATGCTTGGAAGTACTGTAGGCGTGGGAAAGCTGCCACGGGAAAAAAATAATAAGAGCCAATGGATCTTTTGCTTAGTCTGGCCAAGGATGGTGGTAACTTATTAAATAATAACCAGTGTTGCTCATGACAAACAGCTAAGTTTAGTGTATAAGACCTTAACATGGTTCATCTTTTTTTTTTTTTAAGATTTTATTTATTTATGTGACAGACAGGGACCACAAGCAGGCAGAGAGGCAGGCAGAGAGAGAGAGAGGAGGAAGCAGGCTCCCCGCTGAGCAGAGAGCCCGAAGCGGGACTCAATCCCAGGTTTGCGGCAGCTAATGGGAAGCTTTTTTGCCCTTAATTCCTCAAAATAAAATTTTTAGATGCTTTTTGGCACAAAGAATTGGGCTCTTAATTCGGCAAATGAATGATAACCACATAAACACTCCATTAGAAATGTATCTGCATATTTGAGCAATTCATTTCTTTTTTTAATGAAAGAAATTTTAGTTTTTGCCTATAAATACACTTGTGGTCTATTTTCATGTTAGTTTTAACTGCTTTTCAATTTCAAAATTATAGATTGGGCTCCAGCATTTTCACAAGATAAGCTTGTTGTTGTTATTGTTCATGAATATAAGCATTCCTAAGGCATGTGGGTGCTTAAAAATGAATAGTAGAAAACTCTGATTCTTAAACTTTACAGTGCATATGGGGACTTGTTAGGCTTGGTCCTTTGAGATCCTCGTTCAGTAGATCTGGGATCGGAACCAGTCGTTTGCATTTCTAACTAGTTCTGGTGATATTGCTGCTGATCCAGAGATCACAATTGAGAACCACTGGTCTAAAATATCTATACTCTGTACTCTCTTTAGATATAACTGTACTCTGACTCTCTTTAGATATAACTGTATTAATTTTGATAATGCCTTTACTAAAAGCTCACTGAGATATCTGATATTTGATAAGAAAAGCCTGACTGGTGCCAACTCTATCCTTCACTCATCAGTCCTTGTATTCGTATTTGGAAGGTAGATGACAGCATTAATTCCCCATAGAAGTCCTCTCACTGAGTTAAGATATAGACCCTCAGATTTTATAGTGTTGTGGGGGGAGGATCATTTGTACCCTATAAAAGGATACTCTAAATGCTTTTCTTAAATTCATTGTCAGAAATTATTTTCTCTTCATGTGAACTATTTGTTTTTGTTTTGTTTTGTTTTATGAAATAAAACTGTAATTCCAAGTTTACCCTCATTGCCAGGAAGCACAGTGCTCAGTTTGGCTTTAAAACACAGCACCTAATCCATTCCAGGCATTTTGCAGGGGTTTTTTGGTTTTTGTTTTTTACCAGTACGGTTTTGATTTATAGACTGTGGGGCCTTTGTTTGGTTACAACAAAAAGGAACTATGTTTATCCTTAGGTGTATCTTTTTTTTTTTAATTATTTTTTAATTTTTTAATTTTTTATAAACATATAATGTATTTTTATCCCCAGGGGTACAGGTCTGTGAATCGCCAGGTTTACACACTTCACAGCACTCACCAGAGCACATACCCTGCCCAATGTCCATAACCCTACCCCCCTCTCCCAAACCCTCTCCCCCCAGCAACCCTCAGTTTGTTTTGTGAGATTAAGAGTTACTTACGGTTTGTCTCCCTCCCAATCCCATCTTGTTTCATTCGTTCTTCTCCTACCCCCTTAACCTCCATGTTGCATCTCCGCTTCCTTATATCAGGGAGATCATATGACAGCTGTCTTTCTCCGACTGACTTATTTCACTAAGCATGATACCCTCTAGTTCCATCCACGTCGTCACAAATGGCAAGATTTCATTTCTTTTGATGGCTGCATAGTATTCCATTGTGTATATATACCACATCTTCTTGATCCATTCATCTGTTGATGGATATCTAGGTTCTTTCCATAGTTTGGCTATTGTAGACATTGCTGCTCTAAGCACTCGGATGCACGTGCCCCTTCAGATCACTATGTTTGTATCTTTAGGGTAAATACCCAGTAGTACAATTGCTGGGTCATAGGGTAATTCTATTTTCAACATTTTGAGGAACCTCCATGTTGTTTTCCAGAATGGGTGCACCAGCTTGCATTCCCATCAACAGTGTAGGAGGGTTCCCCTTTCTCCGCATCCTCGCCAGCATCTGTCATTTCCTGACTTGTTAATTTTAGCCATTCTGACTGGTGTGTGGTGATATCTCATTGTGGTTTTGATTTGTATTTCCCTGATGCCGAGTGATATGGAGCACTTTTTCATGTGTCTGTTGGCCGTCTGGATGTCTTCTTTGCAGAAATGTCTGTTCATGTCTTCTGCCCATTCTTGATTGGATGTGCTTTGGGTGTTGAGTTTGCTAAGTTCTTTATAGATTTTGCACACTAGCTCTTTATCTAATATGTCATTTGCAAATATCTTCTCCCATTCTGTCATTTGTCTTTTGGTTTTGTTAACTGTTTCCTTTGCTGTGCAAAAGCTTTTGATCTTGATGAAATCCCAATACTTCATTTTTGCCCTTGCTTCCCTTACCTTTGGCGATGTTTCTAGGAAGATGTTGCTGTGGCTGAGGTCAAAGAGGTTGCTGCCTGTGTTCTCCTCAAGGATTTTGATGGATTCCTTTCTCACATTGAGGTCCTTTATCCATTTTGAGTCTATTTTCTTGTGTGGTGTAAGGAAATGGTCCAATTTCATTTTTCTGCATGTGGCTAATTTTCCCAACACCATTTATTGAAGAGGCTGTCTTTTTTCCATTGGATAGTCTTTCCAGCTTTGTCAAAGATTAGTTGACCATAGAGTTGAAGGTCTATTTCTGGGCTCTCTATTCTGTTCCATTGATCTATTTGTCTGTTTTTGTGCCAGGACCATGCTGTCTTGATGATGACAGCTTTGTAATAGAGCTTAAAGTCCGGAATTGTGATGCCACCAAGTTTGGCTTTCTTTTTCAATATCCCTTTGGCTATTCGAGGTCCTTTTCTGGTTCCATATAAATTTTAGGGTTATTTGTTCCATTTCTTTGAAAAAAATGGATGGTATTTTGATAGGAATTGCATTAAATATGTAGATTGCTTAGGTAGCATAGACATTTTCACAATATTTGTTCTTCCAATCCAGAAGCATGGAACATTTTTCCATTTCTTTGTGTCTTCCTCAATTTCTTTCATGAATACTTTATAGTTTTCTGAGTATAGATTCTTTGCCTCTTGAGTTAGGTTTATTCCTAGGTATCTTACGGTTTGGGGTGCAATTGTAAATGGGATTGACTCTTTAATTTCTCTTTCTTCTGTCTTGTTGTTGGTGTAGAGAAATGCAGCTGATTTCTGTGCATTGATTTTCTATCCCGACACTTTAATGAATTCCTGTACAAGTTCTAGCAGTTTTGGAGTGGAGTCTTTTGGGTTTTCCACATATAGTATCATACCATCTGCAAAGAGTGATAGTTTGACGACTTCTTTGCCGATTTGGATGCCTTTAATTTCCTTTTGTTGTCTGATTGCTGAGGCTAGGACTTCTAGTACTGTGTTGAATAGCAGTGGTGATAATGGACATCCCTGCCGTGTTCCTGACCTTAGCGGAAAAGCTTTCAGTTTTTCTCCATTGAGAATGATAATTTGCGGTGGGTTTTTCATAGATGGCTTGGATAATATTGAGGTATGTGCCCTCTATCCCTACACTTTGATGAGTTTTGATGAGGAAGGGATGCTGTACTTTGTCAAATGCTTTTTCAGCGTCTATTGAGAGTATCATATGGTTCTTGTTGTTTCTTTTATTAATGTATTGTATCACATTGATTGATATGCAGATGTTGAACCAACCTTGCACCCTGGAATAAATCCCACTTGGTCGTGGTGAATAATCCTTTTAATGTACTGTTGAATCCTTTTGGTTAGTATTTTAGTGAGAATTTTCGCATCTGTGTTCATCAAGGATATTGGTCTGTAGTTCTCTTTTTTGATGGGATCCTTGTCTGGTTTTGGGATCAAGGTGATGTGGGCCTCATAAAATGAGTTTGGAAGTTTTCCTTCCATTTCTCTTTTTTGGAACAGCTTCAGAAGAATAGGAATTAATTCTTCTTTAAACATTTGGTAGAATTCCCCTGGGAAGCCATCTGGCCCTGGGCTTTTGTTTGGAGATTTTTGATGACTGTTCCAGTCTCCTTACTGGTTATGGGTCTGTTCCGGTTTTCTATTTCTTCCTGGTTCAGTTGTGGTAGTTTATATGTCTCTAGAAATTCATCCATTTCTTCCGGATTGTCCAATTGTTTGCATAGAGTTGCTTACAATTATCTGTATTTCTTTGGTGTTAGTTGTGATCTCTTCTCTTTCATTCATGATTTTATTTATTTGAGTCCTTTCTCTTTTCTTTTTGAGAAGTCTGGCCAGGGGTTTATCAATCTTATTAATTCTTTCAAAGAACCAGCTCCTAGTTTCATTGATTTGTTCTATTGGGGGGTTTTTTGTTTTTATTTCATTGATTTCTGCTCTGATCTTTATTATTTCTCTTCTCCTGCTGGGTTTAGGGTTTCTTTCTTGTTCTTTCTCCAACTCCTTTAGGTGTAGGGTTAGGTTGTGTACTTGAGACCTTTCTTGTTTCTTGAGAAAGGCTTGTACCACTATATATTTTTCTCCCAGGACTGCCTTTGCTGTGTCCCACAGATTTTGAACCGTTGTGTTTTCATTATCATTTGTTTCCATGAATCTTTTCAATTCTTCTTTAATTTCCTGGTTGACCCATTCATTCTTTAGAAAGATGCTGTTTAGTCTCCATGTATTTGGGTTCTTTTCAAACTTTCTTTTGTGGTTGAGTTCTAGCTTTAGAGCATTGTGGTCTGAAAATATGCAGGGAATGATCCCAATCTTTTGATACCGGTTGAGTCCTGATTTAGGACCGAGGATGTGATCTATTCTGGAGAATGTTCCATGTGCACTAGAGAAGAATGTGTATTCTGTTGCTTTGGGATGAAATGTTCTGAATATATCTGTGATGTCCATCTGGTCCAGTGTGTCATTTAAGGCCTTTATTTCCTTATTGATCTTTTGCTTGGATGATTTGTCCATTTCAATGAGGGGAGTGTTAAAGTCCCCTACTATAATTGTATTATTGTTGATGTGTTTCTTTGATTTTGTTATTAATTGTTTTATATAGCTGGCTGCTCCCACGTTGGGGCACAGATATTTAAAATTGTTAGATCTTCTTGTTAGACAGATCCTTTGAGTATGATATAGTGTCCTTCCTCATCTATTATAGTCTTTGGCTTAAAATCTAATTGATCTGATATAAGGATTGCCACCCCTGCTTTCTTCTGATGTCCATTAGCATGGTAAATTGTTTTCTGCCCCCTCACTTTAAATCTGGAGGTGTCTTCGTGTCTGAAATGAGTTTCTTGTAGGCAATATATAGATGGGTCTTGTTTTTTTATCCATTCTGATACCCTGTGTCTTTTGATTGGGGCATTTAGCCCATTAACATTCAGGGTAACTATTGAGAGATATGAATTTAGCACCATTGTATTGCCTGTAAGGTGACTGTTACTGTATATTGTCTTTGCTCCTTTCTGATCTACTACTTTTAGGCTCTCTCTTTGCTTTTAGAGGACCCCTTTCAATATTTCCTGTAGAGCTGGATTAGTGTTTGCAAATTCTTTCAGTTTTTGTTTGTTCTGGAAGCTTTTTATCTCTCCTTCTATTTTCAGTGATAGCCTAGCTGGATATAGTATTCTTGGCTGCATGTTTTTCTTGTTTAGTGCTCTGAATATATCATGCCAGTTCTTTCTGACCTGCCAGGTCTCTGTGGATAAGTCTGCTGCCAATCTAATATTTTTACCATTGTATGTTACAGACTTCTTTTCCGGGACTGCTTTCAGGATTTTCTCTTTGTCACTAAGACTTGTAAATTTTACTACTAGGTGACGGGTGTGGACCTATTCTTGTTGCTTTTGAGGGGGGTTCTCTGTGCATCCTGGATTTTGGTGCTTGTTCCCTTTGCCAGATTAGGGAAATTATCTCCAATAATTCTCTCCAATATACCTTCTGCTCCCCTCTTTCTTCTTCTTTTGGAATCCCAATTATTCTAATGTTGTTTCATCTTATGGTGTCACTTATCCTTTGAATTCTCCCCTCGTGGTTCAGTAGCTGTTTGTTTATCCCTCTTTTGCTCAGCTTCTTTATTCTCTGTCATTTGGTCTTCTATATCACTAATTCTTTCTTCTGCCTCATTTATCCTAGCAGTGAGAGCCTCCATTTTTGATTGCACCTCATTAATAGCTTTTTTGATTTCAACTTGGTTAGATTTTAGTTCTTTTATTTCTCCAGAAAGGGCTTTTATATCTCTCGAGAGGGTTTCTCTAATATTTTCCATGCCTTTTTCGAGCCTGGCTAGAACCTTGAGAATCATCATTCTGAACTCTTGATCTGACATCTTACCAATGTCTGTATTGATTAGATCCCTAGCCTTCGGTACTGCCTCTTGTTCTTTTTTTTGTGGTGAATTTTTCCGCCTTGTCATTTTTTCCAGATAAGACTATATGAAGGAGCAAGTAAAATACTAAAAGGGTGGCAAAGACCCCATGAAAATACACTTTAACCAAATCAGAAGAGACCCCAAATCATGGGGGGGAGAAAGCGGATAAAAAGATGTTCAGAAAAAGAAACAATTAAAAAAAGAAAACGAATAAAGAAAAAATATAAAAAAGAAAATATATATGATTAGATAAACTAGTTTAAAAACGTTAAAAGAGAAAAGGGTAAAAGTTTAAAAAAAAATTAACAGAAGAAGAAAAAAAAATTGAAAAAAATTAAATTAACTGCAAGACTAATAAATCATGGGGAGAAAGCCATGAGTTCCGTGCTTTGATTTCTCCTCCTCTGGAATTCTGCTGCTCTCCTTGGTATTGAACCTACACTCCTTTGTAGGTGAACTTGGTCCTGGCTGGATTTCTTGTTGATCTTCTGGGGGAGGGGCCTGGTGTAGTGATTCTCAAGTGCCTTTGCCCCAGGCGGAATTGCACCACCCTTACCAGCACCGCCCTTACCAGGGGCCGGGCTGAGTAATCCCCTCAGCTTTGCTTTCAGGAGCTTTTGTTCCCTGAGCGGAGGACGGGAATACAAATGGCGGCCTTCTGGTCTCCGGCCTGGAGGAGCGAGAGCCTGGGGCCCCACGCCTCCGTATGCCCTCAGAGAATAGTGCCCAATAACTCCCTTCTCCCTGGCCTCCGGCCGCGCTCCGAGCTCTCTGAGCCTGCTACTGGTTCAAGGCAACCCTGAGCTGAGAGCTCACTCCTCGGCTCTGTCTCTGTAGCCGGCTTCCCCGTTCTAATACCTGCAAGCTCTGTGACACTCAGACACCCCCGATCCTTCTGTGACCCTGGGGTACCTGAGGCCACGCTGACCCGGCGTGAGCTTCACCCCGGTTTAGCCTCTGGAGCGATGTCCCTCAGCGGAACAGACTTTTAAAAGTCCCGATTTTATGCTCCGTTGCTCCGCCGCTTGCCAGGAGCCTGCCCCTTCCCCCCGGGGTCTATCTTCCCGTCGCTTTGGATTCATGTCTCCGCCGGTCCTACCTTTCAGAAAGTGGTTGATTTTCTGTTTCTAGAATTGCGGTGGTTCTTCTCTTCAATCTCCCATTGGATTTGCAGGTGTTTGCAATGTTTAGATAAGCTATCTAGCTGATCTCCTGCTACCGGATGTAGCCTCAGCCTGCTACTTCTCCGCCATCTTGACTCCTCTCCCTCCTCAGATGTATCTTTTAACTAGTTATTGTTTTACTTTCAATTTTCTTTCTTTCTTTTCGTGTTTTGTTTTTTTTTTTTTTTTTTTTTTTTTTTTTTTTTTTTTGGTGGTAGGGTGCATGTTTTAATATTTTAAACTGCCTTACAACTTTCTGGAGAATTTTAGAGATAGGCATTATATGCTCATCCTTGATAATAATAAACTTCCTAATAAATCTTTGATTTTTAGCTTAATGTAGTAGTGTTTCTTAATTTCATATAGATTATAGTATAAACTGTATATATTCATATTCTAGATTTGAACTTATTTTTCTGGGCATTAGAGAACCTAATGTTGGTTAAGCTTTTGAAAAGTTAGTATCGGTGGAATAATCTGTTTCATGTTTAATTTATTGAATAAACTCAGGTAAATTATAAGTCTGAATGTTCTTAGTTTTTAGAATGCTTTGGTATAGTGCCTATAATTTTACATTTTTTTCCTCTGTATTTGCTTTCTCTTGCAGTTAATGTGAAAATAAATATTTTGTTAATAGGCTGAAGTGAAGTGTGTCCTGATATAATAAAAAAAATTGTATAATGAGCATTCATTTGATGAATTTATATATAAATGTATATTTTTTATATATGTCATATATATACTTATATATATGTTTAACATATATAAATATAATTATCAGGAAGTCTTTTGAAAGGTTGTAAAGTGTGTATCATTGTAGGAAATTAAGCATATTTTCAGCATTGTCCAGCAATATAAGGCTACAAGAAAGGAAAAGTTAATCATTTGTAATGCTAATTTCTTATAAAATCTAATCTGGCAATTATCTAGTTGGATAATTGGGTTTTTCTTTTTTACTTTTAAAGCAGTATTAAAAATCTCTTTATTAATACTAGTACTTGTAGTGATAAAGCTATCTCATTTAGACTCCTCCATTAACTAACATTTGATACCCTTGAAGGTATCTCTCAGAATTCCTTTATGCATGGTTGATGTCGACATTAAGTCGCGCTGATGGCTCTCAGATGGCAGAGGAAAGGATCATGGAAGAGCAGCAGAAAGGCCGGAGCAGTAAAAAAACAAAAAAAAAGAAGAAAGGTACCATGGATTATTTTTAAATTTAAGAAGTAACTAACATTGGAGTACACTTTAATTTCTACAAACAGTTGGAGAACTGCCTATGCCTTGCTATAAGTGAATTAGTCCTTATATCTCTGTTCTTGCCCATCTTCTCTTCAGAAAGTATAAGGTAGAGAGTGAATCCCAGTGTTAGTGACCCAAGCCTCTTTGGTGCTTTCCCTTGCTTTTCTTTTACTTCTTTGCTATTTTATGTGTTAGAAGACCTTAGGACAAGAAGTAGCCACATGGAATGTGTAAGCAGGATGAGTCAAGGAACAAGGCAGCAGGAGACCCTTGATCTTTTGACAGAAGGCTGACCAGTTGGAGGGCAGTCGATCTGGAGCTGTGCTGTTATAGTGGCACAGAAAGATAATCACAGAGGGCCTTGGTGCAACACCCAAAGCCCAGGAGAAGGAAGAAATGTTTCAGAGACACTGCTCTCTTGATCACTAGTAGAAGGGTACAGATAGTGCTACAAATGCTACAAAATATTACTGTGTATTTCATTAGGATTTCAACAGTTTGGATGGGTTTTTCAATAACTGTAATGAGTGGGTTTTCTGTTTCAGAAATTAAGTCCGCATGGTGAATTCAAAAGTTAAAATAATTTCATATTAGAATTTTATGGCATTATTTAGGGAACATAGCTTTTTAAAAAGCCTTTCAGTTATATTTTAATTTTTATAGATTTGGGCCATAAACTAAAACTTAACCTATAGGAACAAACTTTGAATTTTTAATTTTAGTATACAAGGTGGAAGATTTTTTTTTAAATTAGATTTTCTCCTGCGGTAATGCAAGAGGAGGGGGAAAACTGTGGATAATTTTCTTTTTAATTATAGTTCGCCCCTTGAGCCGAGAAATTACAATGAGCCAGGCATATCAGAACATGTGTGCTGGGATGTTTAAAGTAAGTTGTCACAAATGAAGTTGTCTTTGCTTTTTAACTACATTGCTGTTACATAGTTTAATTAAAATGGACTCTTTTCTCTGATTCTTTCCAGATTCTAATTTCACCTTTGTGTTTACTATCTGCTTAAAGTTTACCTTTTTTCCAAGTCTAGTTTTCATTAATTTGCTTAACAAGTATTTGTAGACAAGTACTAATTTAACACACTTGCCATGTGTCACATATCTTCTACTGAATACATTTAAGAACACCAACTATAATCAGATGTGATCCTTGTCTCAGGTGTCTAGGTAATGACAGGTCAGGTGATATGTGTGACATAAGTAATAAGAGAAGGCAGAGTTTCTGATTCATGATCAGAAAAGGTTTCTTGGAAGAGATGGGGTTTGTATTTCTTTAGGAGCATATTAGGAAGAGAGTAGGCTCCACAATGAATGGCTTAAGCAAACATTTTCAGGAGTTAGCAAGTACTCTTTTTTTTTTTTAAGATTATTTATTTGACAGATCACAAGTAGGCAGAGAGGCGGGCGGGAAGGGGGATGAAGCAGACTCCCTGCTGAGCAGACAGCCAGATGCAGGGCTCGATCCCAGGACTCTGGGATCATGACTCGAGCCGAAGGCAGAGGCTTTATAACCCACTTAGCCACCCAGGCTCTCCACAGGAGCTAACTCTTAAGTTGTACTTGGCAATTCAGGAAATTGAGGCAGCTTATATTCAAATATATCAAACAGAACATGGGCTTCTGTTTGAGAAATAGGACCTATGCTTTTCTTATTATAATAGGACTTTTTTTCCTAAGAAACTTTTACTTGAAGGTTTCAAAGCAACTATAAAAGCATGTGTCATAGCAGAATAATGTGCATATGTTACAATTTCACTGGGAAAATTCATAATGGGTTAAACACTGGAACTTGAAAAATTTTTATGTAAATATGGCATATAACATAAAAATGAATACTGAAGCCAGTTTTTCTCTTCCTGTTCCTGATATCTGAACCTTAAAATTGTTTTAACTCTGTGTAAATAGCTGTTTCTTGTTTTCTACTCTGCATTAATGAGGAATTCACTTTTTCAAATTGATAGACACTTTTATTTTCTTTTTCCTTTAGACCATGGTAGCATTTGATATGGATGGCAAAGTACGAAAACCCAAGTTTGAGCTTGATAGTGAACAAGTTCGATACGAGCACAGATTTGCTCCATTCAACAGCGTAATGACGCCACCGCCAGTGCACTATCTGCAGTTCAAGGTGACTCTGCTCACTAAAGCAATTGTAAAGGAAGTAGTCTTAGACCGGCTTAGAGATACGCTGTTTGTACCTAGCCGTTTCTTTAAAATAATCAAATCAGACTATTACTGGACCAGTGACAAGGTGATAAAAGAATTTTAATTCCTGTGAAAATTATTTGGCTCTTTCTGGATGCACTCATTCCATTAAGAGTTATTTTAAGTATGGGGATCAGATGAGGTAATTGGGAATTAAATATTATGTAGGGAAAAATAGGGACATGTGTCTAGTGTTTGGTTTAGTGTCAATATATGAAACATGAGTCAGGGTAGAATTTTTAATTATAAAAGCTGTTTTAGAGTTTTTCATATTAAACATGTTTTGAATAATACAGTATTCCACCTCCCCTTTTTAGGAAATGTCTGACCTCAATAAATACAGCCCTCCTCCTCAGTCTCCAGAACTGTATGTGGCAGCTAGTAAGCACTTTCAGCAGGCAAAAATGATCCTGGAAAATATCCCAAACCCAGACCATGAGGTAAGCGGTCACAGTAATTCTGGAGGAAAAGCTTGGCAGGAAATACGTATCTTACTACTGGATGATAAATGAACCTTACCATGTGAATAGTGAAGCCTTTCATGTTTCTGGCATGGATTTTAAGTGGCTTTGCTAGCCTAACCTTGTAAGACTTAAAATTAGCTCATGAAAGCAAGTAGCTCCTTTGTGTAAATTTAGAGATCAGTGCACAGAAATTAAGACAGAGTATGTAGGAGGACAAGAAATGGGATTCAGAGTGATCCACAGTTTAGAAATGATGACATTTAAATTTTTTTATTTTAATGTATAGTTTATGATACTAAAATCTAATTATATAAATCTTAAAAAATATGAAAAATGCTCTGGTCAGTTATCACAGGAAGTAAAAACCTATTCCACTTGACCATTTAAAATAGAGCCTACTGTTCAAAGACTTTGTTTTGACATACTATCCCACAGACCTTGGAACTTGCAGAATCTGAAGTTGCAGCCACTGGTTGCTTTCACAGTTTGCTGTGCCTGATAATACTGACATGCATGCATTCCGCACACGAGAATGCCTTGCGTATAACACTCAGACTACTAGGGGAGTATATCTTGGTACAACCTCCATGAAAGGGAAGTTCATAGCAGTTACCTGTTAAAAAAAGCACAGATGGTTAGGCCAAGCAGTTCTGCTGCTTGGGGTTTATCTAACACACGTGCCTGTGTGGGCAGTGAGGGAAGCAAGTAGCTAATACACAAGAGTCCTCATTGCAGCAGGATTCTCAGAGCGAAGAAGTGAGGAAACCTCACTGCCCCCTCAACAGAGACTGTCAAATGAGTGATGATACATCATACCAGACTGCGGAGTCTTGAAAAGGACACAGAAGGTGGTTACATACCGTAATGGAATGTTCTTGAAAGAGTGAAGCACTGAACGGTGTATAGTATGTTGCCGTTTCAGTGGAAAGGGGCCCAGGGATTGTGTGTGTGTGCACATGTATCTCCAGAAGGAGATGTGAGAATTATGTGAGAGTTGATAACAATGTTGGTTTCTTGGGAGGGGAACCTTGGGAAACAGGGATAGGAGAGAGATGACTTTTATGTTCTGTGTAATCATGTAATAAAAATACAAGGGGGAATGTAAAAATTAGAGGAAGGTACCTATAATAGACGGCATAAGTCCTTCAGTGAACTTAATTCGTTTACTCAGCAAATACTTGTTGACGGTCTACTGTGTCCGCAGCCCTGTGGTGAAAACTAGACAAATCTCTGCCCTCTTAAGGGTAGAGGTTGTAGACAGTTATATTGTGTACTAGAAGATCATAAGACTATGAAGAAAAATCAAGCTGGGAATGGAGATCGTGAATACTGTAAGGAGGCGGCGGTGGCGGATTAGGCTTTTTTAAGGCAGCTGGTGAGCAAATCTCTGAAGAAGGTGAAAAAGCAGGTCCCATGGCCACTGCGGATGGAGCCGAATGGGCAGAGGGATCTGCACATGTAAAGGAAGGCCCGGAGGGTACGGACTGGTGTGGCCAGAGTGGGATGAACGAGGCGTGCTCACTTTGGAGGTTTTAGACCAGATTGGATTTTTGTTCTGAAGGTTCACTCTGGCCCCTGTGCTGAAAGTAGCCGGTGGTAGGGGCAAAGAGCCAGTGGGGGCCACAGCAGTCGCCTGTGAGAGAGGACGTGGTCGGTGGAGGGATCCGAAGCAAGTTGGACTGATGGCGGGTGAGGGAGAGAGGAGTTAGGGAGGACTTCGGGATTTGGGCCTCAGCCTCTGGGTGGGGGGAACCAGTGGAAGAGGCTGCAAGTGGATGCGGAGCTGGTGGGCTGAGGAGTTAGGAGCTCAGGTTGGGATGTGCCTGATGGAGGCCCGGATGCAGCTGTCATGTAGACGGGCGGATGTGTTAGTCGGGGCTGAGGAGAAGCTGTTCCAGACTTGTGGTGAGATGTGTTTCTGGAGAGAGGTCCGTCAGCAACCAGGAGCAGGGGGAGCTTCTTTCTTCAGGTTGCACATCACTCCCTCTCCGGAGGAATACAGCCTTCCAGTCAGTCCTCTGCTGTTCGTCTGTTCAGGTGAAACCTTCCAGGCAAGTGTAGTCAGGAGTGACAGGAAACACAGGACACCTCCTACTCACTGGCGTGGTTCTGAGCTCGGAGTGTGTATTGGGTCACTTAGTAATCCTCCCAGCAGGTCTGTGCGGTGGTGGCGAGTCTGTCCCCATGCTTATAGATGCAGAAACTGGGAAACAGAGAGGCTAGAGAACTTGCCAGGGGTTTGCTAGCTAGTACCTGATGTCCGAGCACTCCAGCTGTGGAGTCTGGGCCACATGGGCTCCGCTGCTGCCTTTGCGGCCGGATGCTCTTCAGGCTTGCTGAGAGCAGACCCGGGGTCCCACGGCTGGCCCACGCAGAGTGCTCTGTGGTCATGGAAAAGTGTGTCTGTTCGTTTTAAGTTGCCTTAGTAAAATATCAACATTTACCTTGTGCAAAGTACCTATATTATAAAGACATTTTGACTCTGAATTTTAGGTTTTGATAGCTTAATGTTGCTCATTGTTTAGGTCAATAGAATTTTAAAGGTTGCCAAACCCAACTTTGTGGTCATGAAGTTATTGGCAGGAGGACACAAAAAGGAATCTAAGGTAAGTGCACTGTGGGGAAAGTAAATGGGCATTAAATTATTGTAGAACTTTAAAAAAAAAAAAAAAAAAATCATCCCTTTAAAAGAGGTTCCGTGGCAGAAAAATAACTAGAGCTTCCCCTTTTATTTTGAAACTTACAGATTTTATTGATTTAAAATTTCTAAAGTCTGCCCTTCCATTCCCCTCCGTTGCATAAATTACTATGAGTAAAACAGAAAAACAGAAAATGTGAGAAAACAAACTTATTATGGGAGAGGTATTTAAAAAGTCCTCTGCCTGTGGAAAAGTTAATGCTTCAGTAATCAAAGGCTTTGTTCAGTGGCTCAAGAGATGGCAAATTCTGTCAACTTTACTTGCTGATGCTGATGCTGTCAACGTGTGTGCTGCCGAGCATTGGCGAACCGCATGTACCTTGTGTCTGACGACTCCCATTGCGTCTTGCTATCGGCCTTCCTCAGCCTCGGCCTTGCTTTACTAGAGGCGGTTTCGTTGCGGTTTCGTTGCTGTACTGTATTGTCCATGACCCAGGAACTGAACGGTGTGCTCACTCACCCCCCCTTTCCTGTGATTTAAGTCCGTTTGCCTTTGTTAGCTAGTCGACTTTGATAAACCCAGAGATAAGCTCATTTTTTTCCCTCCAGATTTGTAAATACATTTCTTTCTTTTCTGCCTTTCTTTACAGGTTCCTCCTGAATTTGATTTCTCTGCTCACAAATACTTTCCTGTTGTAAAACTTGTTTGAGAGACATTGAAAAGGGGACATCAAGGGGCAGAATCTGAAGATTCTAAGGGGATTGATCCATCCGTCAGTCTCAGCACATAACGTGAAGTGAAATGGATTTCTTGGATAACAGCCTATTATAAGAGATACTTTTAATTTGACAGCCTTATACGACGTGAATGAAAACTGCTGTTTTAAAGTGGTTATGTTCCATGGATGAAACTGGTCTTACCGAATGCAGTGATGAACGTTATATGGTTTTATTACAGATTTAATCATAAATCATTTTTTATGAATGAGTGAAAATGGTGTTTGTAAAGGTTAATAAATTTCTTGACAAAAAATGCACTACTGGAAATGAAAAACAGCACTTTGATGCATGTTAAGAACTGAAGGTTTTTACTCTTGAGTAGTTCAAACAGATTATTCAAAAGTTTCAAAACAAGGGATTGATCAAACACTTGAACGGGGTTTTGGCAAAATACACTTAAAAGGGAATGGGCGGGGGGAACCTCTAAACTGTCTAGGGAGACTAAATTACATGGGGATTTTGATTTTGTGTGTGATGTCTTAAACTCTATGCCTATAAGAATATAGAAGTTTTTTTAAAAACATCCTTTAATTGTTCATATTGGCACTTTGAAAACATTCTGCTTAATGTTTGCTGGTGACATTATTCGAGAGGTGGGAATGTGTAGATTGTTAATTTTTAGGGTTGGGTTTCAGTGTGGCATACTTCTTGTTCACTAATTTTCAGTGTAACCCATGCAAGGTCTTCAAGTGGGGATCTTTCCATTATCTGCTGGCTTCCACCTGTACCTTTTAAGTGCCCAGTGCTAGAGGCCCTACCTCCTTTCCTGCTCAGTCCTCTTCCTGGCTCATGCTGCCAGGGATTTTTATTCTGTATTAGATGGCTAAAGCCTTGGTTTGTAAGACTTGTTATATGAAGTTTATGCATAAATTTAAAGGAGGTATTTCAAGTCCTTTAACTTCCCCAGAGGTATGTTTCACAGGCACACCAGTAAGGATGGAAGCATTTTACTTGAGCTTGTTCAGAAGTGCATGGGATGATACCAACTTTGAGTAATCCTTCAATCTATACATTATTGGAATTTTATAAGCCAGTTTTTAGGGACACTGGCTCAGTACACTTTAAGTATTGCTCTGTGCTGAGAAATAGTACATAAACATTTAAATACACAATAAAGCTATTTCCCCAACTTTGATACTAATGAACATTTTCAGAATCTAACAATGTAAAAAAGAAAAAAACAGCCTACAATTCATGGAATCTTTTTAAATTTTTTGTAAAATTCAGAGTCAAGTATTAGAAGTTGTTGAGAATTCTATAAACTATAGTTATTTATAATAATCTCTTAGTGGGAGTAGACCACGCCCTTGGGCCTTAAAGGCTCCTGAATTCACACTTGTCTTGTACCACTCCAGGTTCTGCTGAGAATAGATAACCAGCCACTACCCATTAAAACAATCATGCCAGTTACTGATCTAGTTATTTCATGACCGCACACTGACTTAACACATATTGGTTTATTTCTCAAATTCCATCACACGAAAGTACATTAAGTATTTGCAGCGCTGTCATTACTCAAGAAGTCTGAGTATTGTGCAGGGAATCTGCAGTCCCATCTGCAGAAGAAAAGATGAGTCCTCCCATTCCTGTCTACATACCATTTGAGAATATAGAGAAAGTGTAAATTACAGAGCTCACACCTATTAAAAATTGGAATAGGTGCTGATTAAAAAGACCAAAGTAGGGGTTTTTACGTATTTATATTACACAGGTTTTTGTTTTGCTTTTTAAAAAAACAAAAACAAAACAGCCACGTCACCTCTAAATTGTTGCCTCAAAACAAGTGCCTGTGTGATGTGAAGGTAAGCCAGTGGTAAGAAAGCATGACTGGAGAGATCGCTCACAGTACACACCTCCTGAACGAAGGGCCTGTGATGCCTCTATACATGAAGATGGAAACAGCATGGTTGTTTTTTACTTATATTGATGACCCATCTTAGTCCACAAGGTTTAAGGCAGACCACCACTCTTGATCCATGATTGGCAAGCTGATTCTTCAGGGATCCAGTAGGGCAGTAAAGAAAACAAAGCAGCTGAACAGTCTTGTTTCTTAGAACTCTGCACACTAATTAAAATGAAATGAATAGACGCTTTATTGAAAAAGCAAGAGAGACTATTAAGCGTAAGGCTAAGACACAAAGGGAATCTTACAAAGCTATTTTTAACACCCTTCTTTAGTTGCCTTTTCTGGGTAGAAAAGTTTAATCTTAGTAATTAAGTAAACAGATACCTATAGAGTAGCATTCACATTGGAGATCTTAACCTGAATGCAAACCAGGTCCTGCCTTCAGTGCCAGCCAGGGGCACCGGAGTCCAGACCAGGTGAGGGGCCTGGCATGTGGCTCATCAGCTGTCCAGCCTGCGGCACAGCCCTGTAACTTATCTGGACCCTCGTTTCCTCTCCAAAGTTAACTGGTTATCCCAGGTGGTCTGAGGCTCCTGCATCTCAAGTCCGGTGACGTGTATTTAATAAACATCACCTCCTTCTTACCCTCAAGACCTCAGCATCCTGTGTATGACTCTGCCAGTCATTTTTAAGTGGCAAGAGCCTATTTACTGGAAATACTGAGAAGCAACTCAATCTGAATTACGATTAGTCCTTTTCAAATTAACATTAACTTTTGATTTTTAAATCACTTTTGATAAGTCATTTGCCACAAGCCAAATTTATGAACTGTGGCAAAAACAACTGTTGCATTTCTCTTGCCTTTCTAAATTCTCCCCCTGTGTAACACTGTATATGCTCTTAACATCAGCTTCCTCTTTTCCCTACGATGGTGCAGTAGGCAGTCTGTCCACAGCAAACATGCCCCCGTAATGCTGTGCTGCCCCCCCCCCACCTTGCTCTGCCACAGGCCCCAGGGTCATCTCTGCTTTGGCCCTGTTCTGTCTGAAGTCTGATCCACTCATGGCTCTTGGTAATACAGACTTAATACAGAAGATTTTGCTTTGTCCACACATTATTAAGCAAAGTAAAAATAGATCACAAATGTTCAAATGACAAGTCAAGCATTTTTGTATGTTAATGACAGGTTATACAAATAGGGTTTTTTTTAAATTCTCACATAAAATGCCTTTGTATATAGACTTGTTTAAAACTGTTGCTAGTGATGTTTGTTTAACAGTTTTGTGCTCCGGGCCCCTGACTGTCTGAACCAGAAGTGAGCACATGAGAGCATAAGCCAGTAATCATTCGGCACTGACGTGGGAGAACAGAAGTACCAGGCTGGTACGGGCCACTCGGCACAGCATGTGAAGAAGGACACCAGAGGGACCAGAGAAGAATTCTCAGGTGTGGCGGGTCTCTTGGTGTCAGAAGACAGTCTCCTCCTACAGGCTTTGATTTTTTTTTTAAGTTACATTCCAGAATTTCTGAAGCACCACTGTCCCCATACTTGGAGAACTTGGGTTCTGTTTTTGATGTTGATTTTCTCATACCTATTAGCTGACAAATTTTGACACCTTAGTATAAACACCTTGAAAATACCCCCCAAAACCATCTCTAACACAATCATTTTCCTACATAAAGTACATATTAAAACTCCACAATAATCATCTTTAGATGTATATTTTACTTAGGACATTTCACAGTATTCATCCCCTCATAAATATTTTGTAGTGATCTCTCTTCAATCCTGAGGTATAGGATTCCAGTTGATTCAGAGTGTTTGGTTCTTCTTTTCACGCTGATCAAGTAAATTTATCATGTCTCCTTTCTGATTTTCAGCATTAAGAACTAAAAAAGAAAAATAAATAAAAACCATAACCTAACATTAAATATTTAGGGAAACCAGCCAGGCAGTTTCTGTTTGACCTGAGTATATAGGAACTGCTTCATCAGGAGGACAGTATCTCCCACAGCAACATAATGGGGAACTGCATTGCTAATCAAGGACAAGATAGTGAAGAGACTACATGTATAGCCAACATGGTGTCATGAAATAAAGCTGTAACACCTAAAAACGTCCTATTTAAAATAATAAAATAATGCCCCATGTCCTCATGTCCTCATAAAATTTGTGACACAACCACAACTCTTCCGTGCTCCATGCATCCCTGTTGGTGTCCCTCCAACAGGAAGCACAAGGCCCTCAGAGCTCCCTGCAGCTTCAGTCAGCACTTGCGTCTCTGAAGCTTCTGCTTTCCAGAGCTGAAGTCTTTATGTGGCTCCCATCATCCTTACTCTATCCTTTGACACACACAGGACATACAAAGACCTCACAAAACCTAAAACCACCATGCTGATTTACAACTAAAACACATTAAATGGTTAATGATTTCGTTAAATGCCTTAATACTGTCTTTTAAAGTTCTCTAATAAAGTTGGAACGAATGCCTTTTTCTCACTTCCTGGAGCAAGCAGGATCGCAAACTGTTTCAATGATAGAATCTTAAAATGATGGTGACGACAATCCTTGAAACTTAAAGCTTACAGAGAATTTTTCTTTGCCCACATCCTTCGTTTGAAGCCTCATACCAGGTGAAATATGATCCTGGGACCCCTGTATGTAGGGGGTGAAAATCCCAGAGCTCTACTGCAAAGCCAAATATTTAGGGACACTAGACTGATTTGAAAGGATAATAAAACAGGTTAGTACCGTAACCACACCAGGTAGTCAAGGACTGAGGTACACAAATGAGTGGAATCGATGACAGGAACAGAAAAAGACTTTGTATTTGTTTAAAATTCTGACTTGCTAATATGTTTGTTTTGTGTTAAAAAAAAATCACCTAAACAGTCTAAGAAAAATCAAGTTAGAACCTATTTCTAAAAACCTCAAATAACTCTGCCAACTGTAATAAATGCTGGATGAAATATGAAAAGATACTTTTTTTTTTTAAAAGAGAGAGCAAGAGCAGGAGGGAGAGGGAGAAGCAGGTCTCCTGCTGAGCAGGGAGTATGACGTGGGGCTAGATCCCAGGACCCTGGGATCACAACCTGAGCGGAAGGCAGACACTTAACTGAGCCACCCATGCGCCCCGAGAACACACTGTTGAATCAAATCCAGGTTGAGAGACTCTACCAAATAACTGGCCAGAACACTTCAAAAACTATCAACGTCCTAAGATAAAGACAGATGGTTTTGAGTTAAAGGACCCTAGGGAGGTGACACTATGGTATATAAATTCTGGATTATTATATCTTGGACCAGAAAAGGAATATTAAGTTGGACAATTCACTGAATTTGCATAATAGCATTGTATCGATATTCATGTCTTCATTTCAATAATGGGACTGTGGTTATGTGAAATGTTAATATTTGAGGAACCTGGGCGAAAGGTATATGGAAGGGGCGCCTGGGTGGCTCAGTGGGTTAAGCCTCTGCCTTCAGCTCAGATCATGATCTCAGGGTCCTGGGATTGAGCCCCACATTGGGCTCTCTGCTCAGCAGGAAGCCTGCTTCCTCATCTCTCTGTCTGCCTCTCTACTTGTGATTTCTGTCTGTCAAATAAATAAATAAATAAAATCTTTAAAAAACAAATAGTTTAAAAAATAAAAGAGAGGTATATGGAAATTCTGTTTTAAATTAAATCAATTATTTTCAAACTGCAAAGTTAAAAATTTCAAAGACATTAAACTACACCATCTATAATGGCAATTGAAGAAGGATTCTGTGAGGCCAAATGTGAAGTGCAAGTTCCAACCCCTGAAAGGTAATAAACATTAAAGCTAGCTCTACCCTGAGGACTTCTAAAGCCTGAAGCTCCTCTCTTCACAGCGTGCAAAGATGCAGAGGGACAAAAACTAAAGACGAAGGTTCCAGTCTGGATGGTAAGTCCAGAAGGGTACTTCTAAATAAAGCTGAATCTCAACTCCCAAAGGCTCACGTCCTTGGATTAAGATAAAGGTAATGGAGCATAAGTCTGCCATGAAGATGGCACAGCCAGAAAGACGGCCAGAAACTCCAGTGGTTAGACTGAGGAGGAGGACTTCTTAATTATGAGATGACCATGCAAGTGTACAGTTTGAACTCACATTTCCTCTGTGATTCAAAAAAATACCTTGAGAATCTACGTTATTAAAGAAGTGGTGATTTTGTCGTGCCCTTCTTGAGACTGCTAGAGGCAAATGACCTCTAGTGCAGTGCCAGTGTAACCCCAGAGGCTTCCTACTGATAACTGTTCCCAGGAAACCAGTAGCTCACGGTTAAAAAGCACAAAACCCCAGAAAAGAAGGTTTCCTAAGGACAATCTGATAAATACCCACAAGGTTTTTCAGATACTGCAACTGGAAGATAAAAACATTTATAAACATGGGCAAAGAATAAGAAAGTTTAGATATGAGAAAATTAGAAACAAAGCATGAATTAACAGATAAGGCATAGCTGAAGGCAAAAACTGGTGATCTCAAAGCTATGTCTGAGGAAATTTTGAATGTAGTAGATCAGGGAAGCAGAAATGGGTATTATGAAAAAAACAGGGTAAGATACGTGTAGAATGGTAAGACCTAACATTTCTGATCTGAGTTCAAGCAGGAATCAAAATGGGAAGAAGCATTATTCAAAGAGATTTTGACCAAACTCTTCCAGAAGTAGACTTGTCAGATACTTTTAAAAAGGGTGGGGGGGGGGGGGGGGGGCTGTTCTCCTTAGAACAGTGTGGTATAGTGTGAGTCAGCAGGGAAACCAATGGAACAGAAAGTCTGAAATGTGCATACAGAAGTTTATTTGGTAAAGGTGGCACCTCAAGTAAGTAGCCTTGAGCTGGTGTTGCCCTTAGGAAAAAGAAAAATGGAGCCAACCTTGTGCCACATTACCTGAATACATTTGGAATTAATCATGAATTTGAGATCTAAATGTAAAATATAAAAACAGATGATGGTCCTGGAAAAATGGTGGCAACTGTGCCATAGTTTTTGTATTTCAGGGTCCCTACATAAAGCGACTACACTGAAAAACTCAAAAAGTCAGACATTTTCAAGAGTAGATGACAAGGAAGCCTATAGACCCCAAAATACAAGTGGAGACGAAAACAATGGACGGGGTACCTGGCTGGCTCAGTGGGTTAAAGCCTCTGCCTTTGGCTCAGGTCATGATCTCAGGGTCCTGGGATCGAGCCCCACATCGGGCTCTCTGCTCAGCAGGGAGCCTGCTTCCTCCTCTCTCTCTGCCTGCCTCTCTGCCTACTTGTGATCTCTGTCTGTCAAATAAATAAATAAATCTTTTTAAAAAAAACAAAAAACAAAACAAAAAAAACAATGGACAGTGCTTGTAGGCTAGCAGAGTCTAGAAAGAAAACAGGAGCCCTGGAGCACCCGATGGGCCTGAGAATAGAACAGGAGAACCCCAAGCAGCCGAAAGACACCAGAAAGCACCTGGGAGAAAGCAGGAGACTTTTTGCTACTCCCGCAGCAGATGACCACAAAGTCGCTGTGGTTACGGACTGAAGGGCCAGGGGAGGCTGAGCCCCATGAACTTCTGACACTCATTTGCCAGGACTCCTTTCTGGGGCTCCCCAGGTAGAGCCCCATGGGGGGAGGGGGAACGGCTGGGTGTGGAAGACAGCTATGGCTGAGCAGGACAGGGAGAAGAGACAGAGGATCTGAAGGTTCAGATTAAAGTGGGGGAAGGTACTAGTGGCCAAAGAAGATAGGACAACTTGAATTTCAAAAAGGATTATAAATACAATTGAACAAAACCCATCAAACAGCTTTAAATTCAATGAATTTGTATTTTCACCTTCAAAGGATGACAGGGAAATAATTCATTATTTTGAAAATGGGTAAATAAAAACAAGCACTTTCATCCTATGTTATATGACTAAAACCACTGACTTGCCTGTTCATAAAAATATTCCAATTAACTACTGGAATAGAAAAAGCTGAATTAGAATACCATGAATGAATTAATGAAAGCACTGAATACCAACTGCTAGTTCTGTCAGGAAAAGAAAGGTGCTCCTTGCCTTCTGATGAAAGAACATGCCATCGCCTCCCACTTTACCAAGGGCTTGTGCCCAATCTGAACCAAGCCTGTGGATACCAGCTGCCAATATGCGGGAAACAGGAAAGAACATACTAAACAGCACTGTGAAGGTACTATCAGCACTATACAGACTATGGAAAACTCCAGGGCAAATGGAGGAAAGGAGTGGAGGGGGAACCTGTAGACTATGATTTTAAGAGCTAGCAATTTTAAGAAGATGGGCAAAATTAAACTCCGGTGTCCAGGGATGCCCACTTGAGTGTTCAGCCCACAGAAATGCAAGAAAATACCTACTAGAAAGGTCAGGATAGGGGGCTATTATGGGGAGAAATGGGGCTTCTGGAGGGCTGGTCAAGTTCTAGTCTTTGAGGAGGGTGGGGATGGAATCCTAAAAACATTGTTTTTAGGGGTACTGGGTGGCTCAATCATTAAGCATCTGCCTTCAGTTTGGGTCATGCTCCCAGCACCCTGGGATCGAGCCCCACTTCGGGCTCCCTCCTGCTCAGCTAGGAACCTGCTTCTCCCTCTGCCTGCCACTCCCACTGTGTGTGTGCTCTGTCAAATAAATATATTTTTTTAAAAAAAGACATTTGTGTGGTTTTCTGAATTTGTGTTTTACTTTTTAATAGAACTAAAAGAAAAATTTGAAAGCATACTTAAACACACAAATGAATTCTTCTAACACTAGATGGAAAAACTTACTATGACTCAATATTCGGAGGCAATAAAAGAAAAGAAACATTTTGAAACATTCACATGGTGAAAACACCATACATAAAACCAAAACAGACTGGGAAGAAGTATTTGCAACTTGCACCACAGATAAAGGGCAATCTCCCTCGAATATAAAGAACTCTTAACCAGGAAAGGAAACACTAAGAATTTGGTAAAATGAATTTTATAAAAAGGAACCATGAAACCACATGATACTACAAGAGGGTATGTGGCAGGGTGATGGCATTAGAGAAGCCACCATCAGACAGGGGTTTTCAATGGATGCTAAAGCCACACCGTTTCAAAGCATCCCCCTCTAGATGACTTCTCAATTACTAAGGGAAAATGGCCCTTTGCAATGGACGAGACCGGCGGGCAATACCTTGACCAAGCCGTCAACCTGCCATGACCTGCCTCCTGGTGGGGAGCTAGAGGAGCACCCTGCAGCTGCAAAACTGTCCAACCGGAATCCAATAACAAGTATATGGACAAATCCAGAAGCTGATACATCCCACTGGCCAGGGCTCTTCAAAATTCCAAATAATAATGCAAAATGCCACTCTACAAAGCTGCTTGGAAGTACTGTGCAGATGTAAGGGCTTTTGGATTACTGATACAGTGTGAGGAGAGGTGACCGAGCCACCTGTTGGAAAATCCTTAGGTGTCATGAAGACAAATCCTCCAGCCAAAACCTGAGGGCTTGATCCCCCCCACACACACAGACCTTCTGGAAGGTCTTCATCTTGGATTTCTCAATCCTCCCCTTCCTTCCACTGCCCCATGTTCAAAGGCTTCTGAACTGGATGCATTACTAATTTTTTTTTTAAGATTTTATTTATTTATTTGACAGACAGAGATCATAAGTAGGCAGAGAAGCAGGCAAAGAGAGAAGAAGGGAAGCAGACTCCCCTGCCAAGCAGAAAGCCTGATGCAGGGCTCGATCCCAGGACCCTGGGATCATGACCTGAGGCGAAGGCAGAGGCTTTAACCCACTGAGCCACCCAGGCGCCCCTGGATGCATTACTTATAACGTAAGTGCTGGGATTCAGTGTTTAGTCACCGCCAAAGAGAACGAAGGACCACAATGTGAAACGCGAGGCAAGCCCACCGCCTCCGCAGGCCTCTTACCGTTCAGGTTTCTGTTGTTCCCTGCTAGGGCTGCCTGCTTATCGGTTTCTGATTCTGCCTCATTTTCATCCATGTTGTAGTCGTCCTCTCCCCCCAGCTTTTGCTCGTGTCTTCCTGAAAAATGAGCACAGGCACAGCCAACACAACCCACATGACTCTCTCGATGCCGCAGGAACTCCAGAGCCCAGTCACAGCTTATCAGGTCTCTCGGCGACCTCTCAGAGAATGGTGGCGCTTGTGTGCCCGCTGCCAGTATGAAGAGCTGGTGCGAGTCCTCCGCTTCCGTACGCCCCCACTTCAACTCTGAGTCCCTATACACCCAGACCCTCAACACAGGGCTGTATTCTGGGCTGGAACTCGGAAAACTAGCTAATTAACCCCAAATCCCAGGGTTGTTTTTGTTTTTGCTTTTTTAAGCGGCCATCAACTCAAGGTTAAAGGAAGGTGCCCCGCTGTTGCTGGAAGCAGGTTTCTAGTTAGTGATGGCACCTCCTGAGAAGGGCCCCTGGCTCCAAGGAAGGAAATGGGAGTGGCTGCTGGGTGCCGAAGGCTTTTCCATCATCCCTACAGAATTAGACCTTTCATCACCGCAGTCAGCCCTGCAGAGGACCTCCACCAGGCTAGTTGATCAGGACCAAAGGCGTTCAAGAGGCATATTCATATATTTACATACACGTATAGGTAAGTAAGCACAATCTTTGAAACGCGTGTCTGGGAGACCTGGTTCTAGTTACATCTCCTGCACTCACAGCCTGAAGTGGAAGCAAAGGCCACGCCTTTGGGCCCTGCGGCTTTACTGTACAGATGTGATGGAACTGCGGCCCCAGGATGATGCGTCTCCCGCAGGCTCTCAAACCAGTCTCCTCATGCTACCCTCTGTGGCCAGTCTGAAACCTGAGTGCCACTGGGTCAGCCACTCGAGCTTCCTCTTCTTTTTAATTCTTTAACTGAAACCTTGTGAAAACAGTCTTCAGAAAGAGAAACTCGAGCACAAATGAGATCTGGAATCGGTAATTTCCACAAATAAGCACATTCTCCCGTTCTTGTTAGTGACCTGTCCCAGGGTACAGGCATTGTCCATAAGTGTTCCTGGCTCGGCTGGAACAGCTTTTAGGGACATAAATACATCCCAGAATATTGTGTTGATCTCAGTTTTCCCACACTTTATCTTTAAAAGATACACACTGTATCTTTGAAAAAAAAGAAGAAGAAGAAGAAGAAGTGCACCAAACCAGATGGGATTCATGGGTCACTTTGCTGCCAGGCTCAAATATGCCCGAAACCCCATCTACCCAGTCACCGCCCCCCCCCCCCCCCAACCCCAGGCACTGGTGGTGACAACACGTGCGGATGCGGACCCAGGCGGGCCCGTGTTCCAGAGCGGGGGCCTCGTTCACTGGCGCCGAGCGCCCGCCTCACCGCCTCCCTCCGGAGACCGCCCGCAGCCCCCGCCGAGCCGCTGGGTTACTCGGGACACCTCCACCTGCCGCGAGCCGGCGCTCTTCCTCCCGCCTCCCGCCTGCTCGCCAGCGAACAAGAACCACCAAATCGCCGGCGGGGCCCTTCGCAGGGGCCTTGCCCGCGTCCGACCGAGAGCAGAGGAGCGGAGTCCGCTGACGACCCACAGAGCGGCGCACCCACCTTCCTCGGCCGCGTCCTGCTCCTGCTCCTCCTGCCCATCAGGGATGACCAGCTGCTCCCGCTCGAGGTCCTCCGCGTCCCGATTCTCCTGGCCGGCCAGCCTGGCCGCCGGCGCCCGTGCGGTCTGGCCCACCGCGCCAGCTCCTCCCGGGCCTCTGCCAGCCGCGGCTGCATCCGCCTCCACAGCCTGCTCGCGGCCTGGCTCCGGCGGCAGCCCCAGGCTGTCCCTCGGAAGCTCCTCCTCACTGGCCACCTGGATCTCGTTGGTTTCCTCTGTGCAGGGAACAGTTAGCTGTGACCTCACCAGCATTTAGTTGAATTAAAATGAAAACAGAAACCCTCCCACCACTCAATTCCCAGGGCCTTCCCAAGGGCTGTGGGCCGGGAGCAACTGGGTGACTGGTTCTGTGGCGCGCAAAGACTGCGGCTTCTCCACACCTGAAGCTCAACTTCAGAACTGAGGAGAGAAGCGGTTTAGGAAGAAAATCTGGACAAGTTATTTGATTTCAGTGACAACCTGCGAGCCAAAGTTATCGGACCATCATATGTATCTGAGACAAGGCTCCCTGTTCCCACGCGGCTGCCCAAGCCTCAGGCATCTCCCCGTAATCCTGCAGTCCCAATGATGTCCTCGGGGAAGCACAGCCTGGACCGTCACCAAGAACAAGGCACTCGGTCTACAGGGATGACAGTAAGACAAGGAAAAGCCTGGCGGCCCCAATTCCAAACAACCGGAGAGACCTTCACCTGCCTCCAGCAGCCCAAACCCAGCTCACCGGCTGCCTCCCACAGGGACACTTTGCCGTGAGGCCATCTGCAAAGATGCCGGACTGCCACTATGTCTATCTTAGGGCTTAAATGTGCAATTACCAGGCTTCACTTACCTCTCTCACCTTGTCTCTTCAAATCCAAAGCCACCTCAGAACTGGGGGCTGGTGTCTGGGGCTCGCCGTTGCTGGGCACGATTCCTTTCACCGGCAGCACCTCTGCCTGGGGCAGGTCTGAGTCCTGCGGCCTGGGCTGAAGCTCGCTGGGGGCTCGGAGCTAAAACAGGAGCGCACGACAACCGGGGGCTCCGTGACTTTAAACCTCACAACAACCCCATGCAAGGCAATGGACATCCTTCTGACAAAACACTCAAACCCCAAGAAAGGCCTGATCTACCCTAGTTGTGCCACATACTACCTGGCATAAATGCAAAAGGTCAAAGGTTAAGATCTCCCAGAAAGTACTTTCAGGAACAGATTAACAAGCAGGTTTCTAGCAGTCTGAGCAACAAGGACAAGGATGACCTGAACGCTATAAACAAACCAGACCAGGCTGACTTCCGCAGAACACTGGCCTGACAAGAGCAAAACACATTCTTCAAGGGCACATGGAACATTCCCCAGGCCAGAGGCTAGGCCATGAAACAAGCCTCAACAAATCTGAAATGACTGGAGAACATACTCTGTATGATGATAATCACGATGGACTGAAATTATCAATGACAATAAAATTTGAGAAACTCACAAACATGTGGGAATTAGGCAACATGTTCCTAAATTAAACCAATGGGTCAAAGGAATCACTAGGCATAAAAAGAGTATCTTGAAAAAAATTAAAACAAATACATGACATACCAAACTTATGGGAGGCTGTTAAAGCAGTGCTTAGGGGGAAATGTGCAGGTCTATATCAAGCAGATGGTAAATCAGTAACCTAATCTTCCACCGTAAGACACTGGAAAAAGAAGAGCAAACAGAACCTAACGCAAAGAAGGAAATAATAAAGGTTGGAGCAGGAATTCATGAAAAACAGAACAGAAAAACAGAGAAGATGAATGAAATCAAAGTTAGTTCTTCAAAAAGTTGAACAAAATTGACAAACTTTTAGCTGGATTAACCAAAAAAAGAGAGAAAACTCAAATTACTAAAATAAAAAATAAAATGGGACAACACTACTAACCTTACGCAAATAAAAATATTAAAAAGGAACACCACGAATAACTATGTCAGCTTTGAAGACTTAGAGGACAGTAACCAAGTTCCGAGAACAATACAAACTACCAAAACTGACTCAAGAAACAGAAAATGTGAGGGCGCCTGAGTGGCTCAGTCGGTTGCGTCTGACTCTTGGTTTCAGCTCAGGTCATGATCTCATGGGCCGTGAGATCGAGCCCCACATTCTCTCCCACTGACCCTCCACCCCGTCCCTCTCTCTCAAATTTCTTTAAAAATAGAAAATGTGTAAAGACTTGTTACATAATAAGAGAATGAATTAGTAATTTAAAAACTTCCCCCAAAGAAAAGCCCAAGCCCAGATGACTTCACAAGTGAACCTCACCAAGCATTTACAGACCAGTCAATACCAGATCTTCAAAAACTCTTCCCCCAAAAAAACCAAAAACAAACAAACAAAAACCACCAAAAACAAAACAAAACAAAACAAAAAACCACCCAAACCCTGAAAGGAATATGCCCCAACTCATTCTATGAGTCCAATATTAATAGATACCAAAACCAAAAACACTACAAGAAAACCAGTATCTCTTAGGAATATAAACACTAAAATCCTTATCAAAATACTAGCAAACCAAATCCAGCAACATATAAAAAGATTATATACCATGACCAGGAGGGATAAACAACCATGAACACAAGATGAAACATTGAAAAATCTGTGTAACAGTGTATCAGTAGCATAACAGACAAAAAAACCCACATGATCATCTCAATAAACTGAGAAAAAGAATTTGACAAAATCCAACGCCTCCCGATAAAAACACTCAACAATTAAGATGAAAAGGGAAGGGGTGCCTGGGTGGTTCAGTGGATTAAGTGTCCAACTTTCGGTTTGGGCTCCAGGCTCCGGTCACGATCCCAGGGTCAGGAGGTGGGAATTCCGCCTCAGGCTCTGAGCTCAGAGGGGAGTCTGCTAGGGATTCTGTCTCTCCCTCTCCCTCCTACCTCTCTCCTGTGCGCTCTAAAATAAATCTTTAAAACAAGAAACAGAAGGGGACTTCCTCCACTTGATAAAGTCTATCCATGAAAACACACAGCTAACATCAAGCATAACGGTAAAAACGGAATGTTTTCCCTCCATGATCAAGAACAACGATATCTGTTTTTCCACTTCTGTTAACACTGAATGGAGGTTCCAGCCAGTGCAATTAGGAAACAAAGGCATCCAGAGTGGGAAGGAAAAATGTAAAACTGCCTCTGCTTTGATGACATAATACTGTATATAGAAAATTCAAAGAAATCAGATACCAAAAAATACTATTAGAATAAAGTTCAGCAAGGTTGCAATATACCAGATCAAAATAAACAAATGAATTCTATTTCTACAGAACTAGCAATGAATATGAAAATAAAACAATTCCATTTGTAATAGCATAAAAAATAAATTGAACAAAGAAGTACAAGACTTCTGTAAACTATAACACATTGTTTGAGAGATTTTTAAAGGACTTAAATGAGTGGAAGGACGTCCCACATTCATAGAACAGTAGACTTAATGTTGCTAAGATGGCAATACTTTCCAAACTGATCAACAGACTCAATATAATTTCAGTCAAAATCTCACCTGGTTTTGTTGAAGAAACTGACAAGCAGATCCTAAAACTCATATGGAAATTCAGCTGGCACAGAATAACCAAAATAGTCCTTTAAAAGAACAACATTGGGGGTACCTGGGAGGCTCAGTCAGCGAAGCACCTGCCTTCTGCTCAGGCAGTGATCTTGGAGTCCCTGGATCGAGCCCCACATCAGGCTCCCTGCTCAGTGCAGAGCCTGCGTCTCCCTCTCCCTCTGCTCCTACTCCCACTTGTGCTCTCTCTCACTCAAATTAAATAAATCGATAAATTAATTAAATTAAATTAAATACAATGTTGGAGGGGTGCATGGGTGGCACAGAGTTGGCTCCGTGCTCGGTGGGGTGTCTGATGGAGATTCTCTCTCTCTACTCTTCCCACTCTCCCTTCCCTAAGAGAAATAAATATTTTTAAGAAATTAAAATTTAAAAAAGGAGGCACCTGGGTGGCTCAGTCAGTTAAGTGTCTGCCTTCGGGTCAGATCACTATCTCAGGGTCCTAGGAACAAGCCCAGCTCTCAGCTCAGTGGAGAGCCTGCTCTTCCCTCTCCCTCCGCTGCTCCCCCATTTTTGTTCATAAAATCTTTAAACATTGGAGGAGTCATACCCCCTGAATTCAAAGCTTACTACAAAGCCACAGTAATCAAGGCTGCACATATGGTACCAAAATAAGTGACAAACAGACCAATGGAATAGAACTGAGAATCTGCAATAAACCCTCATAGTTACAGTAAACTGATTTTTGACAAGGGTCTCATGACAGTTCCATGGAAAAAATAAGTTTTGTGGGTTTTTTCCCCCCAAAAAGTGCCAAGAGACAACTGGATATCCATAAGCAAAACAGTGAAGTTGGACCCCTACTTCACACCAGATACAAAAAATTAACTCAAAATGGGCCTTAGGACTAAATCTAAGAGGTAAAAATTATAAAACTCTTAATATTTTCAAGACGTTGGATTAGGCAAAGCGGTTTAAATTACAACACCAAAGGAACACACAACAGAATAAATAAACTGGACTTCATCAAAATTTAAAACTTTCATATTCCAATGAACACCATGAAGAAAGTAAAAAAAGAAAACCTCACAGAATCGGAAAAAATACTTGCAAATCATAGCTAATATTTTCAATATATATGAATATATAAAGAATTCCAACTCAATTTTAAAATAACTCAATCTAAAAATGGGCAAAGTGTACAGACATTTCTCCAAAAAGATACAAATGGCCAATAAAGCAGAAGAAAAGATGCTCAATGTTAGTTATCGTGGAAATGCAAACCCAAACCACACTGACCCAGGGCCCCACACCCACGAGCATGGCTACAATGATAAAGACAGGTAAGAGCTGGCCAGGATGTGGAGAAACGAGACCCCTCAAACTGCTGGTCAAAATATAAAAGAGTGTGATTGGTTTTTGAAAACGGTCTGGCAGTTTGTCATGAAACATCGAGTTACCATATGACTCGGCAACTCCACTCCTAGGTATACACCTAAGGGAAATGAAAACTTACCTCCATACAAAAATGTCTACACACATGTTCATAGCAGCATTATTCATAATCTGCCTAAAACTAGAAATAACCTGAATTCCTATCAACTGACAAATGAATCAACAAAACGTGGCCTCTGCACACAATACTGTCCAGCACAAACAGGAGTGAAGCAGTCACACATGTGAACCCACGGGCGAACCTGGAAAGCTGTACACTAAGTGAAATGATCCAGACACACACAGTCACACAGCTATGATTCTACCGACAGGAGATGTCCAGCTACACAAATCGATGGAGAAAGAAAGCAGATTAATTGGTTCTCTAGGACTGAGTGAGGAGAGCAAACGGTTATGGGGTTTATTTGGGGGAACAAGAATGTTCTAAAATAGACTGTGATGATGGCTGCACAATTTTGTGAATAAACGAAAAACCAACGAATTGTAACTATATGTGGGTGAATGGAATGGTCTGTGAAGTGTCTCTCAATAACGCTGCTGTATCTACAGCCAACAAACATGCAGGTTTCCCAAAGGCCTCGAGCAGCCACGTCATGGGCCGAGAGGCACGTGCCCGGCCACCAGGGGCGCTCAGCAGCCACAACCCTGCCCCGCTGGTGCAGGGACCACAGTACTGAAGCCTCTCCCAGGGGGGCTGCAGACTTCCGCTGAAGCAACCCCGGTGACGCTCTGAGCCAAAGGACAGAGCCCGGATGCCCTTCAGAGTGTCACGTCCTGGGAATAGCTGGCGTGTCTCAGGGAACCAAACCCACAGTGGAGAGCAGAGATAAGTGCCAATCCGTCTGCAGACAAGGGAACAGGATGCCTGAGGAGAGGTGAGGAACGCCTTCTGGAATCCTGGGCAGAAAAACTACCCGAATTACCTGCTGGTTTTGGTCCTTTTTCTCACTCGGGTCTCTGGAAGCAGCGGCCTCCTTCCCCTTCCTCGTGACTTCTTCTATCCGCTCCTCACACTGCTCCTTCGCCTCCTTCATCTGACTGATGCACTGGCTCCTCCGGGGGGAGAAAGCAAAGGGAAAGACAAAGATTTAGGGATGGGTCTACACCGCAAGTCTCCCCTGCCATGCACGTGCAATCCACCGCATCAGACACGGCTCCTCTTCCTCCTGGGTCCCGCTCTCCACCTCGAGAGGGCACATAAGGCATGTGGTTTCAGTACTAAATGGCAAGAAAACTGGAGTTGGCTGAAACTACAAATTTGTCACACTGTTCTAAAACAGGTGAACTTCATTGGTTAGGAAAAAATAATTCTTACGGACACCTGGCTGGCTCAGTCGGTTAAGCGTCTGCCTTCGGCTCAGGTCATGATCCCAGAGTCCTGGGATCGAGCCCCATGTCAGGCTCCCTGCTCAGCGTGAAGTCTGCTTCTCCTCCCTCTGTGCTCGCATGCACGCTCTCTCTCTCTCTCCCTCCCTCTCAAATAAAATATTTTAAGAAGTTTTTAAAATACAAACTGTGGTATAATCAGAGATAGCTATATGGTCTTTTCCCCTCTGAGCTAGGTCTCTGAGCTATTAGCACAAAGCTCCTAAAGCCCTTGGAATTTCCTGACTTATAGGAGGGTCTTCTGTCAGTCAAATGAGCCCCCTGGATCACACCCGAGTTTGTGATAATGTGCCAGCTCACAGAGCCTGACAATGGGGGCGGTCGGCCAGGGGGATCACCCCCATGATTAATAGGCCTGGAACTTTCAGCCATACCACCTCCCTCCAGGGAACAGGGAAAGTAGAGCTGGAGTTCAATTATGTGGCCAACGATTTAATCAATCGTGCCTATGTAGTAAAACCTCAGGAAAAATCTCTGGGTGAAAGGCTTGACAAGCTTCTCAGTCGGTGAACACCACGTACTAGAAAGGTGGCACCCCAACGCCACCAGGAAAGGAGCTATTTCTCCTACAATGGCCTTAAAACCAAGACTCCACCATGTGTTCCTGAGATACAGCCCTTCTAATGAGCCTCTCGTCGTGAGCACAGCCCTGGGCAGAGTTCTGTCAGCCATCCTAGAGAAAAACCAGCCCTGAGGGGTTCGGGAAGCACTGAACTTGTAGCTAGGAGACAGAGTATAGGTGCCTCGGGGACACGCAGACCTTGTGGGTGTCATGTGAAGAGGGAAGAGTCTTGTGGGACTAAAGCCTGTGTGGTTTGTGCTAACACTAGACAGTGTCAAAATCCAGCTGGACTTCCACTTCCGGGAAGATGTATTTAAAACAAACAGAAGAGGATTGAATTGGTAGGAGAGAAGGCAGACTGGCCAGGGCTTTGGGTCTACAGAACACCCCAGTGGTGACACCGGAGAGCGCGTGGGAAGAAGCCTGTGTTTCGGCCCCCACTGATGGGAATGTGTCCTCTCCCCTTGGGGTGGTAGCCAAGCAAGTCAGCGATGAGTCAGGGCTTCTCCCAACAACCAGAGGTTTCAACTGAAAACCACCATCACCCCAAGCACCAAGAAGATCTCAAATGAGTGAAGAGAGACCACCAACAGATTCCAACGCTGACATGACAGAGAAGTTACAATGATCTGACAAACATTTCCAAACAGGCACCAGAGAAATGTTTCGGTGAGCAATTCGAAGATGCCTGAAACAAATGAAAGACTAAATGTCTCAGCAAAGAAACAGAAGATGTAAGGAAGAACCACATGGAAATTTCCAAACTGAAAAATGCAATAACCAAAATTAAAGAACTTAAGGAATGAGTGCAAGTAGCAGAATGGAGGCAAGAATCCATGAACTGTGAGAGAGAACAACAGACATGACCCAATCATAGTAACAGAAAACAGACTGGGGAGAAAAAGAAAAAGAAAACAATCCCACTGGGAGATCTGCACAACTATGACAGAGATCTAACATCCCCGTCCTGCGTTCCAGAAAGGAGGAGACTTTCCCAGTGGGGCCCACTTAACTAGTCACTTGTACAACCATGCCCAAAATACTACTCCTCTTAGCTCATCTCCAGGACCACAGGATACCTCTGCCTCACCCAGACCACTCTGAGCTCCTCATGTCCTCTTTCTCTTCTAGAACAAGTCGTAGCTACCCTTCTCTACTCCCCACTAGGTAGGATTCCATTCTAAGTGACCTTCCCTAAGAAGTCTGTTTTTGGGTAATAGAGAAGAATTCACGAAAATAACCGTGTAAGAACAGTATCTGAAGGCACTTTCAGAAAGTCGGTAAGTTGGCTGATCAGGTTTGGCTGGGAGAAACAGGAAGGGCAAATGATACCAATCTGCTCCTTCCATAAACTGAAGTCTCATGTAGGTAGCCCAGCACCAGGATGGCCGTTCTGAATCATCAGGGATACAGCACGATCCTAGCACGGGTTCATGATCCTAGCACGGGTTTCCAGCCTCATGATCCAAGATGGCTACAGTGGCCCAGCCATCTTGCACGAGTCCCAAGCAACAGGAAGGAATGAGGGGAGAGGTAAACAAGATGGGATCTGGTGGACCATCCTCAATTTCAGAAGACTTCCTACAGTCCTGTGCTTCCACTTCCTTCCCGCACTGGCCAGAACTTGGTCACCAGGCCATACTTCACTGCAAGGAGGGTTTGGAAATGCAGGAATTACATCGTGGGAGAAAATCATGGATCCGGAGAAGCCATGGCCAGTCTTTGCCACAGGCAGTTTTAAAAATATTTTGAGCCACAAAATATTAGTAATTGCAAACTCTCCCAAGTTGAGAAGATATCCAAAATAGACTGTTCTGTTAGCTTAGATTAGAATGGAAGACACCAATCTTACAAGACAGAATTTAGGCTTGGTTTAGTATGCCTACAGCTGGGAACCTATAGAAATAGTCATCAATGTCTGTATACAACACAGGTTAGTACACGCAGAGCTCTTTACCCTGCAGCCGATGGGGCCTAGAAACAACCACACCTCAGCAGCAACAAACACACCTAGTATCCAGATCTTGGCTTCTTTTTTTTTCTTAAGGTTTTATTTATTTATTTATTTTAAAGAGAGAGAGAGAGAGAGAGCATGAGATCAGGGAGAGTCAGAAGGAGCAGCAGACTCCCTGCTGAACAAGGACCCTGATGCGGGACTTGATCCTGGGACTCCAGGATCATGACCTGAGCCAAAGGCAGTCGCCCAACCAACTGAGCCACCCAGGTGCCCAGAACTTGGCTTCTTAATACCACTCTCCAATTTAGAGAGAGAGAGAGAGAAATGGCTGATTGAGGGGGCATCCAACTGGGTCCCTCCCAGTACAGAGGGAGAGATAACAGAGTAACTTTATGATGAAGAAACCAGATAAACACTACCTCAGTAAGGGAATCAAGATTATCATCAACAGGGACAAGCCGTATGGATAGTATGGACCCTTGATACCAAGTAATGAAAGTGGTACTTGACCTCTGTGGCCTTCCTCCTAGAAATGTGTTGCCCCAGTTTAACCATGAAAAAAACACCAGATAAATCCCAACTGCAACAAACTATAAGAAAACATACTGACCAGCACTCCTTAAAACTAACAAGATCATAAAAAAGTAAGTCTGAGAAACGCTCACAGCCAAGAGGACTCTAAGAAAACGTGAACACACGGACTGTGGGAACGGACGGACCGTGGGAACGGACGGACTGTCCGGGAAGAGAAAAAGTACATTAGGGGGAAACCGAGGAAATACAGACAAAGTATGAACTTTAGTTAAGGATGGATCCACACTGGTCCATTAACTGAGCCAAATAAACCCCATCAGTGGAAAGCGTTAACAACACGGAAACCGGGTCTGCAGTACACAGGAGCTCTTGTAATACTTCTGCAAACCTGAAACTGCTCCAAAATTTAAGCTTCATTTTAAAAAAATAAAAATAAAAAAAAGAACAGAACTGAAGGATGCCCAGGCAGTATCAGAAAATTGTTACTGGAGCCCATCACCTGGCTCAGGCTGAGCCCCCTTTTAGCTAAGATATTCTGAGGCATCACTGGAGCTTTCAGCCTAGAGTTTAAGAGCATCCTGTGTGTCAGGGTTGTAGAGTAATTGAGAGAATTACCCATTTGTAGAAATAAGGAAGTTGGGAAGTGACCTGAATGTGGGCCGCTGACCAGGGTCAGAGAGAGAGAGATAAGGCTGAAAGCAGAAGCTAGACCTGAGGTTTCCTGGCTCTATGCCATGCTCTTTCTAGGGCCCAAGCTGCCTCTTCTGGGTCACGGGCCCTTCAGAGCCAGCTGTACGCACACTCAGCCCACAGCTCTTATAATGTGACCTACAGTGCAAAGGAGTCCGTGGGTCCCCAAGAACCACATGCAGAGAAGGGCATCAGGGGTTGCAGACAGAGCAGAAGACAGACTTCCAGACTTTGGACAGCTTACAGATCAAGAGAAGACTTGCTGAAAAATTCACTTAAATAAAACTGTCACAAACAGGCAACTCGCAGGTGATAGACTAGTACGCAGTAGTTCAAACGCACAGAACAAGAACAGAGACCGTCTAAATCCCGAACATACTAAACATGCCAGTTCACTGTTAGCTGACAGCATCCCAGACACTCGGGACCAGCCAACGAACAGGGGCACAGCCATTCCTGAACCTTCAGAAACCTACAAATGGGAAATACGTACTGTTTTCACCTGCTCTCAGCCCTGCCAAAACCAAGGACAAAGATCCTTGCTCTCCCAGCCTTGCGGGTGGAGGCCAGCTTCCCCCATTCCAGCTCCACAGCGGTAAGGGAACAGCCTCAGAATGAAGCTCAAACACCGGGACGCAGGCCGTGGGGATGGTGACAGTGTGACGTCCCGAAGGCCTCAGGTGAGTTTCCGCTTCCATGCACGTGCCAACCGTTCAGCCACCAACTAGAGCGAAAATGCAGACACGCGGGACCTGCCGCCAGGGTGATCATGGCTGGTGCGATGGATGCGCGGGTCGTACGCCACACAGGAGTCTACGCAGGCGGGGGGCCTGATCGTCTAGGACACAATCTCAGGGCAGTGCTGGGTCTCGTCCAGTAATGGCTCTGGCAAACTATTTCCTCGTGGCATGGAAATGAGAAGACAAGCAGTTCACATGAGAAGCCAACCCTACGTGCTCTGGGGAGGAAGCCTGCAAGGCAGTGTGTGACCAAGACCGACAAGAACGTGACCGCTTAGTGACATCTGCCACAGGGAGCGAGGAGTGGGGACGCCGATTCGGAAGAATGAACACTAACTTGTGCATCAGGAAGGCGGCCTCACTGTCCTGTCCGCTCTTCCAGTCCCAGCATTGCCGGTAGAAAAGGTTCAGGCCCGAAAGGGTGTTTCCAGAGCGGCTGTGCAGGTGACCTTCCGCTGTCCCACCAACAGAATGCACAACTTCGCAGATATTGCTAACAAGAGATCTGCACCCTTCATCAGGTCAAAAAAGGTCTCTAACCCAAAGACAGCTTCCAACACTCCATGAACATCATCCCCAGGAAACACACCGTATCTGGGATAACATTTTGGGCACGACCACTGCAATACGGACGTCAGCCAAAAAGCGTTTCAAATTAGCCATCAACCTCCTAAGAGAAAAAGGGTGAGTCCAGCAGGCCTGGCCACCTTCCCTGTCTGCTCCGACATGGGGAGCAGAGCCACCCTCCCGTCGCTGGGCCTGGCTGCTGCTGATTTCCAGTGAGGTCGGCTCCTTCTGAGTCAACATACATCAAGTGAGGGCATTAACGGCTTATCCTATTTCAAAGAATGGAAGGGAAGTGCGTTTGAATGTTTCTTCTAAGGATGAATAATACAAAGACTGGGCCGTCTTCACTTCTGTCTGAGTGCTAGTGATCGTTGATGACTGGCCCAGCTCAGGGGTCCTCAACTGAAGACCACCGTGTTCAAAGCCAGGGAAAACCCCGTTATGAGGTCTGCCCTGTGCACTGCAGAATGGTGACCGCAGGTCTCCGGACACTGCCAAAGGTCTCCTGGGAGCAAAATCGCTGACCAAAATTGAGAACCTCTGGCCTGGCTGAAGAAGGTTCCATATGCATATTTTCTAATTACGTTACCCTTCTACTGACGTTAGTGCATGTCCTCTGCATGCTTATATATTTAGGGCTTCCTGGCTTTAGTAGTATTTTGTTTTAAAGTGATCAGGATGCTACCACAGTGAGTGGACAATCTTTTGGAAGGACCTGAGAATCCCAGTGAGGGCAGTGCGGTGAGGAAACTTATTCAGAGGGCAACTTGGCAATTTATGACACTGAACCTACAGATGAGTCCTTTTTAGAAGGAAATAATTCAAAATAATTATCTTTTTTAAAAGGTATACACATTGCTATCAGGCTAGTCAGAATAATCAAAAACTTAGAATTAACCAAAATACCCAAACACGGACGTCATGAGGTAAATTCTGTGCCTCCATAATACTAACCAGCCATTTTTAGTGATGCCACATTTTGGAGCAAGTAAGGACTTCTATTTATAAATAACACAAGCAAGTGGAAAACAATGATTTAAAACTGTTACCAGTGACTGCAATTATATGAAAAATCTATATGACCTTGGACACAAACTAGGGAGAAGTCAGCCAACAGGAAAGAGGACGGGGCTCATAGGTGGCTGTTTGCCTCCGAATCCCAGACCCCCCTGTGCCTGAGTTACGCTGCTCTTATTGGGGAAAACAATACAGAGACTAGGGCTTACTCTCCACTCCCTACAACTGGTTTTTACTATCTTACTATAGGGTTTAGCTAACCTTTTGGAAATTTATTGTTTTGTTTTGGTCATAAAAATCCTCCCAAAGGTAAACGTGTAGGGTTTTTGTACACAACTGAAGTTCTCATCCGCTTAAAACAGACGGGCCTGACGGTCGGCTGGGGTGGGGCGGCCGCGAGAGGAGCACGGTCGCGAGTCACGTACACCTGAATGCGCTGAAGGCCAGATCCTAAATGTTCTCACCACACAGGCACAACGATCATGTTTAATGAGCTTGATCTGGGACATTTCACAACGTCAAGGCATATCAAAACTCCATGCTTTATACCTTAAATACAGACAATGATTATCTGTCAATCATACTTCAATAAAGCTGAAAAATAAAAGTGCTCCCTTCTGGCTGCAGAAATTTAAAGAGACACTAGGAGTCTCACAGAAACAGAATGTCCACATGCCGACGCCCAGAGATAAATCCCGGATCTGATGCCAAAGACACCTTTCAGTCTAGGAGTGGACGAAGGGCGCATCTGAGCACTTCCCGAAGACATTTTTAAAGGCTTTCCGTTACTGACAGCACACCTGCCCTGTAAAACTTCTGGGAACTTTACAAGTATGTCGACAGGCCATTTCCTGCTCTGGACGCTGCCCTCCAGCGTATTCTGAATCAGGAGCCGCCTGCTGGTCCTCTTCCAGAGCTTTCTGAAGCTCAGCTCACACTTACATGAGGAAGGGCGCGGGGCCTCCTGCAGAACTCGGACGTGCAGTGCACACCCACCCCCTCACACCCACGGCTCAGAACACGAAGCTCCCCCACCCCCTGGGGGCCACACTTACAGGTCGTAGGAGAACTTCCGCTCCAGGTTGGTCTGGTTCCTCTGGAACTGGAGCACGTCCTGCTGCAGCCGGCCATAGTTCTTCTGCAGGGCCTTTAACTGGTCTGAGGCCAGAGGACCACCCAGGAGCCGGTAGGTCACCAGCGTGGCCGTCACACAACAGCAGATGTGTCACAACACAGTGGACAAGGACGCGCAGGAGAGTACAGAAGGGAGGAGAGAGGGAAGAGAACGTTCCAGAACCGTGGAGGAGCCTTGGAAATCCACAACCCAACCGGAATCTTACCCTCTCTCTAATTGCTTTTGACCTTTGACCTTTAAAATTCATTAGGAGGTTCTGTTCAGCTATTTCCTAGACATCCTAAACCCTGAGCTGTCCCATAAGGTGACCCATGCCACTGTGTCCCCTGGTCCCCAGAAGACTTCCTCTTCAGCCTGTGAAACGTGGATTTCAACATCTGCTCAGGTAAGCAGCCGCTCAGGGCAGAACCCCATCCTTGGGCCCAGGCTGCCGGCCGGCTGCCCCCCTGCTTACCTCCTGTCACTCACCACCACCAGCCATTCCCCAGGCCTGTGCTCATTTAATCCCCACCCCCCAGCTGGGAAGCAGCATGCTTTCCTTGAGGAGACTCATCAGCCCTGCTGCCCTGACCTCTTGGCTCCTAAAAGTCTTGCAGAAAACAGCAGCCGCTGACCAAGGGCCAGGGGAGAAAGAAGAGCTGCCACAGAGGGGACAGCAAAGTGGCCAGAAGGCTGCAACCAGGGCCTGGGACACAGCCCTAGACACACACCCACATCCCCGGGGTCTGTCCCCATGACTCTAAACCTACAGGGCTTCCTGGGGGAAAATGAAACGAAAGTGAAGGATTCAGTGAAATGCCAAAGACACAGTAACAAGCCTCCATCTCATGAGCAGTTCTAGGAGATGCTCCAAGACTTAAAACTGGAGGGCTGTAAAATTGCTCAGGAGGCTGAGGCAGGGGACTGACCTCAACGGGTTGGCGGGCACTTCCTGCAGGACAGGGTCTGGTCATGGCTGCGGAGATCTAGGGGATGGGGCATTTGTCCAAACACAGAGCTCTGCACTAGAAAGGGTACACTTTACTGGGTGTAAATTACACCTCAATAAACTGCGTATTTAAAAAAAAAATTCCCATAATCAAATCAAGTATGGGGCAAGGGACTACTGCTCAGCAACAGAAGGAATAACTTACTGACATCCATGACGTGGATCATTCTCAAAAGGCCAGACGAGAAAGGGGAGCACTGCAAAGCCCCCAGCAGTCCAGGGACCCACATAACTTTGTAAAACCCTGAATGTCCCCTACTCATATTCTTAGAACCCACTGTGGGACGAGAACCCTAGACCAGCATGGTCCAACAGAACTACAAGGCAAGCCACGTGGGTAATCTTTCTAGCAACCATATATTTTTTTAAGATTTTATTTATTTATTTGACAGAGATCACAGGTAGGCAGAGAGACAGGCAGAGAGAGAGGAGGAAGCAGGCTCCCCGTAGAGCAGAGAGCCTGATGCGGGGCTCGATCCCAGGACCCGGGGCATGACCTGAGCCGAAGGCAGAGGCTTTTAACCCTCTGAGCCACCCAGGCGCCCCATAGCAACCACATTTTTAAGAACCAAACCAGATGCATTATCACTTTTAATAACATATTTGACTGAACTCGACAGCTATGCAACATTATCTTGCCAACAAGTAGTGAATACAAAAAAACTACGAATGAGATATTTTATGTTCTCTCTTTCATACTACGTTTCTGAAATCTGGTGTGTACCAGTTAGAGCACATCTCAATCCAGACATTAAATCTGCACTGGGAATGCTTCATCTGAATTTAGGTTTTACCACATGCACAGTTAAAAAGTATACTAACATATTAAGCTGTAAATACTTAGTTCTCCCAATAACAGAGTCGACTCAGAGTTCCAGTCTTTAACTTAAATCACTGAAAATCACACAAAAATTTAAAATCCAGTTCCATCCCACTAGCCACACTTCAGGGTTCACTGGCCACAGGGCTCATGGCCACCACTCTGGACAGTGCAGCTCTAAAGAGACCTACCTGCCCAGAGGCTGAAGTGAGGCTCGGGGCAGGGGTGGGCATAGGAGCTTCTTACCCACGGTAAAGGTCGGCCCCATGGGACCCAGCTCTCCTTTCCCCAGGCCCCAGGACCACCCGACCACCCAGGGCCTGCCGAGCTGCCCAGTCACAGCCAGTGGGGGAGCCAACCAGAGAGGGGTTCACCCCAGGACTGCCCTTGCTACCGCTGCTTCCTAGGGCCCAACGGAAACCAGACCCGGCTACCAAACTCAATCAGGGCAGCAAAGAAATGGAATTAAATTGGTCTGGATAACTGTTAGTTTTCATAAAAGAAATCTGAATTCAGGGTTACCCATTTAAAAGAAATCCTAAAATCCTATATACACCACACATACTATATTTGTGTGTGTGTGTACAGATGTATATATCTATATATAGATAGATACACATACAGATCACCTATCATTCATATACATATGTGATCTGTTCTGGTATACTTCCTAACCTACCAAAAAGTGAGCATCTGAATTCTGTACCTAATACCTTATAATGTGTTCATCAACATTTTTAAAAGGAAAAAGCTGTTTAAGAAACTGTTTGGCAAAAAGAATCCAATAAAAACTAGTCATTTACTCATGATCCCACCCATCATTAGATTAGAATAAAAGCCACTAGAAAAGGATGAGAGGAAAGGCGGGCTTTTCCTAAAAGGCCCAACATCTGGTATAAAGGAGGGGAATGGAACTCACCTTGCAGGGTTCTGATGAGCTTCTCTCCTGTGGTGATATTATGCACTAAAACCGCCTGCAAAAGAGAAACACAGAATGAAATGCGCCCCAACCTAACAGCTTAGAAGAGCCTGGATAAGATGTTCTCATTGGGAAAAGGGAGCAGCGATGCTCGTCCCCCACCAGATGTTGGGAGGGACGGGCAGAGCTCTCCTGCTGAGCTCCCCCGATGGGATGCTGCTGCACCCACACGGCACTGGAAAAGGAGCTTCCCTGGTGAGAGGTCTGCCGTCCCAACAAGAACCTGTAACCCTAGAGGGCTAAACGGAGCCTCTGGCTGTTTGGCCCTGAGATGCATTTCCTCCATGGAAGCTGCAGCAGCAACTCGGGACCTCTTGGGGGGTGGGGGTGGAGGTTGCTGGGGGGCAATCCCGTCCTGAGCCACAGGTGTGACTACACCCTGAGGAGGGAACAGAGAAGAGGAAGAGCTTCTTACAGCTGGGGTGGGGGACAGAGAGTGGGGACACGGGCTCACACGAAGTGACAGCAAGCTGGGGAGGCCAAAAACAGAGGAGGAAGGACAACACAGGACTCAGGGAACTGAGAAAACAGAGGGGAAGGTGAGGAAAGGGCGTGTGGCGTGTGCGTCAGGAGCAGCCTGTGAGCCCGTGGCCACGGTCACCAGGTGCCCTTCTGAGCTCTGCAGTCTGCTCGCTCACTGCTCTCCCCAGGCTCTGAGGCGAGCAGCATATTAGCCCATTTTAGAGGGCAGGAAACTGAGGCACAGACTGCTTAAGAGACTTTCTTCACAGCCAACAGGCAAAGCCAAGCACCGGCAGGCCCGATCCAGAAAGCAAGCTGGTGCTTGTTACGTGCCGAATTAGGACACCAGGCTAGCGGGCTGCACCCTGTGCCAAAGCCAACAGAAGCCTGAAAGAGAGGTGACCGGAATCTTCCGTATGAGAGCGCACACACGGGTGCGGCTCTGTACACACAGGGAAATGTCATGAGCAACAAAGCCTGCAAAACACACACCCAGGCCACGCGGCCCACAGCTTGGGGACACGTTTCCTGTGCAACGGAGGACAATGTCAACCGTGCCACCTCCCACGTCTGTGTCTCCGGCTTCCTCCCGGACCTCTGTCCAGCCCTGACCCTTCCCTTGGCCCGGACAGAGGGAAGGCCCAACGCAACGTGGCCAAACAAACTGTGTTTATTTGGGGAGATCAGAGGACTCGGAACATTTCCTGGCACACCAGGAAGGAAGTCACAGCGATGGTATCCTATCGCTGGGAGAGATTATCAAGAGGGGCGTCTGCAGATACCCTTGTGGGCGGGGGAGAGAGGAGAGCCCTGGGACGGGGACGCACGCAGCAGCGAGTCCGACAGCCCCCGCAGGGAGGCTTGCTGCACTCCGGGGAGCTTGCTGCACTCTGGGAGGCGTGCCCAAGTTCAGCACACACACAAAAGACCACAGGATCCAGCAGCTCCCGCTGAGCCGCAAGAACTCAGAGCAGAATCTTGAAGAGATGTGTGCGCTGGAATGTTCACAGCAGCACTACTCAGGACAGCCCCAAGTGAGGAGCCACCATCCTCTCGGCCAGTGACCGGAGGAAGGAAACACAGCAGCTACAGTCAGTGGGTATCATGCAGCCTTTCAGGAAAACGTCTGCCATGTGCTGGTCCACACGTGAACCTCAAGCACACTCTGCAGAGCCAAGTAAGCCAGTCATGGGAGGATGGATACGCTCTGATTCCACTCCTGTGTATATTCATATAAGTATACATATTCCACATAAATATATATATTCCACATAAATCTATATAAATACGTGTGTGTGTGTGTGTGTGCATACTTTTTTTTTTAGAGCACACACAAGCAGGGGCAGCAGGGTGAGGGGGAGGAGCAGATGGAGAGAAACTCAAGCTCCACGTCCAGGATGGAGCCCGACACAGGGCTCGATCTCATGACCCGAGTCATAACCAGGAGCTGGATGCTTAGCCAACTGAGCTACCCAGTTGCCCCCAGGACACTCTCAATTGTTCCTTCTCCACTCACTCCCCTTGGCCCAACTCCAAAAAACCCACACTAGAGTCTGTACCTGAGGGTCGAGGAAGCATCTGAGGAAATGCCTGTCTCCCATGCGACTCTTATCTTCCAAAGGAAAGATATTTTCGTTGTCTTCCCGCACCTACTTACTTATGCATGGAAAAGTACAGTCTGCACTGAAGTAAATGAGAAAAGGATGATAAAATGCCATCAGCATGTTTTATATGCAGTTTTATATTGACTTAAAATCTTGTTAAATCATGTTCAGGAAACAATGGAAATGTTTCTAGCTTTTTGGAGATTCAGTAAAAAAACAATCTGCACTAAACAATATTATTTTTAAATGAAATATATATTCTCCTCTAAACAACCCCCTATTTCTCACATTTTGGTGAGAGTGACTCTGGGAGAAGCTGCACTTCCCGGCGTGTGTGGAGCGTCCCCGGGGACACTCAGCAGCACTAACGACACCAGAACATAACTGGAAACTGAACTCAGAGGACCTCAGGATCCATCATCCACGTACAAATGTGTGATAACTGTCTGAGTGCATTTGATCAAACTATTTCTGCATTCGATTGCTAGAAAAAGCAGCTCAAGATTTTTCAAAGCAGTAGTTCAACAATAAATTCTACCTCTCTAAAAGCTCCATAAAATGTAAATGACTAACTTTTTAAAATCCTAACTTTTGGAAAGCTTGCTGCAAGGGTGACACAGATCACGTGATAGAGGAGAAAAGATCCCCACCATGGCTCTGTTTCACTCATTGAAATAATCTGCTTTGAAGGCCAGAGGCCCCCTTCCCAGAAGCCGGACTCACATACCCCTCAGACTACCTAAGCCTTGTCCCCTGTGCCTGGAGAAGGTCTATGTAACGACACTGCTGTTAGTGCCTCAAGGAGAAGATCTCAAAGTGGTGACAGGTGAATGACACGGAGAATGAAGGAAGAATATGCAACATTCCTTCGTCTTCCCCATCCCCCTCACCAATTTCGGAATCTCCCAGAGCAGCGCTATCCAAGAGAAAGGGAAGGTCAGTCCCGTACGAAGCCTGACGATTTCTAGTAGTCACATTAAAGTGGAAAGAAACAGATTGGGTGAAGGATTGGAACAGACATTTCCCCAAAGATGATAAACAAATGGCCAAAAAGCACCAGAGAGATGCCCACCATCCCCAGAAACAGGAATCCAAATGAGAAGACACCACGTCACACACACTGATGTGGCTGCAAGTTAAAAATAAACAAAAGGCAAAAAGGAAAGTAAGGGTGGGCAAGGATGTGGAGAAAGTACAGAGAAACTGAACCCTCAGATGCAGCTGAGGAGAATGGGAAATGGCACGGCTTCTGCGGAAAGAGCCTCGGCAGTTTCCCCCCAAATTAAACAGCTGTGACATGACGCTTACTCCTCTTCCCAGGTTTATTCCCAAGAGAATCACAAATATACATCCATCCAACACCTGTCCCCAGACATTCAAAGAATTATTCAGAACTGCCAAAAGGTGGAAACAACCCAAACATCCATCAAGTGAAGACTGGATAAACATGGGGCAGCCAGAGTGGAATATTATGCAGCCATAAAAAGGAACCAAGGCCTGACATGTGCTGTGAGCCCTGAAAACACTATGCTGAGGGCAAGAAGCCAGATACAAAAGCCACAAAAGGTACAATTCTGCAGAGAGGAAATGCCCAGAGCTGGCAAATCTGGAGACAGAATGTAAATTAGTCGGGGGCAAGGGTGGGGAGAAAGGGGAGGTGGGGAGCACCTGCTTAATGGCACAGGATTTCTCGTGGTGCAGATGAAAATGTTCTGGAATGAGACGGCACGGACGGCTGCACTGCCTCATGGCACCCCATAGCCACAGAACAACACACGGTCATGTCTGGGTTACGTGAATTCTGTCCCGAGTAACAAAAAGAAACAGGTGAAATTCAATGCTGTATTTAATCTGGCATAACCGAGTTATCATTTCAGAATGTAATCAACATCAAATAGTATTAATGAGATTGTTTGCCCACACGAAGCCTTTGAAATCTAGCCTATTTCTGCATTTTTTTTAAAGATTTTATTTATTTATTTGACAGAGAGAAATCATAAGTAGACGGAGAGGCAGGCAGAGAGAGAGAGGGAAGCAGGCTCCCCGCCGAGCAGAGAGCCCGATGCGGGACTCGATCCCAGGACCCTGAGATCATGACCTGAGCCGAAGGCAGCCCAGGCGCCCCTATTTTTGCATTTTGACAGCGCATCTCAAATGGGATATTTTCAGGGCTCACGGAGGGACAGCACAGACCTTGAGAAAAGAGAAGGGAGAGCAGCGGGAGAGTCCAGTGGCAAAGGGGTGCCCATTAGTTCTTTCTTTATGTTGTCCTGCTAAGATTGCACACACTCACACCACCACAATAAGCCCTGCCACCCCAAATCCTTATCCGACAGCCCCTGGGGGCCAAAGACTGGGGGAGGCAGGCTGCCGGGAAACAAGGCTGTCCTCCAGCCAAGGGGCCACAGGAAGAATTCCAGAACTCAGTAAACCTGCCTGGCGTGGGCATCAGGTGTCCAGCATGAGCCTCAGCCTGAAGGCACAAAGGTGGGCCATCCCCGCAGCTGCCCCTCCCTCGCCAGACAAGCCCTCTACAGAAGGCAGAGGGAGCGGTGTGCGGGGAAAGAAGACACCCAGTTCCCACGACAGCAGAGAGGGGCTGAGTCCCAGCCCTCAGAGGTGGTCCTCAGAGAAGCTAGGCCTATGTGCTGAGTTATAGACCGACTCTGGGGACCCAGAGACCCAGGACACCAGAAAGTATAGGAACTTGCAGCTTGGGTGATTCAAAGTCAGCAAATGGCCGGGCACAGGAATGAGTGTGTGTTCATGCATGAGGAGAAGAGGGACAGATAGAGACAGAATATCCATGCAAGAATGCCAGTGTGGGGGCGCCTGGGTGGCTCAGTGGGTTGAGCCGCTGCCTTTGGCTCAGGTCATGATCTCAGGGTCCTGGGATCGAGTCCCGCATCGGGCTCTCTGCTCAGCAGGGAGCCTGCTTCCCTCTCTCTCTCTCTCTCTGCCTGCCTCTCCATCTACTTGTGATTTCTCTCTGTCAAATAAATAAATAAATAAAAACTTTTTTAAAAAAATTTTAAAAAAAAGAATGTCAGTGTGTGGGGCGCCTGGGAGGCTCAGTGGGTTAAATGTCCACCTTCAGCTCAGGTCAAGATCTCAGGGTCCTAGAATCGAGCCCCTAGTCTGCTTCTCCCTCTCCCACTGACCCTCCCCGTGCTTGTGCACATACATGCTTTCACGCTCTCTCAAATAAAACTAAAATATTTTAAAAAACAAAAAGAAAAAAAGAGGGGTGCCTGGGTAGCTCAGTCATTAAGTGTCTGCTTTCAGCTCAGGTCCCAGTGCCCTGGGATCGAGCCCCGAATCAGGTTCCCTGCTCTGCGGGAAGCCTGCTTCTCCCTCTCCCTCTGCTTGTGCTCCCTCTCTGTGTCTTTCTCTGTCAAATAAAAAAATAAAATTAAAAAAAAAAAAAAAAAAAAGAATGTTAGCATGTGGAATACGTTCTGCTGCACGAGATAAAACCAACACTAAAGGACAAACACCACACGATCCCACTTACATGAGAAATGTAGGGTAGTCTGATTCGGAGACAGGAGGAAAAACTGAAGTTGCCAGGACTTGGGGGGTGAGGGAATGGGGTGTTTGTGTTTAATGGGCCCAGAGCCTCAGGGGAGAATATGGGAAAGTTCTGGAGGCGGACGGAGTGACAGGTGCACAGCAACGGGGTGTAATTCATGCCACCGCACTGTGCATTTCAACATGGTTAAAATGGTCATTTTTACATTGTGCAGATTTTACCACCATAAAACAAAAGCCCCACAAAGAGCAGGAGCTGGGTGGGTCAGTGAAGGAGTGTGTGAGGATATGGATGCCAGGGGGCAGGAGTGGGCTGCGAGCTCCGGGCTCAGAGTCAGCAGGGGGAGCAGGACGGGTCAGAGGGGGCCGCAGGCCCACAGACAGGGGCTCTCCGGCGGGCAGGAGGGCGGGTGTGGGCTGTGGCCACAACACAATGGACTCAAGCCACAAAGCAGTAAGAGAAGCTCATGGGGGATTAAGCAAAGCTCTATGTGAAGCTGAGGGAAAAGAACCCCATCCCAAAAGCACCCAGTTCGGCATGGGGCCCACCTGCTCTTCGTGCCCAGAGTGGCTCCTGCCGGGAGGCCGTCAGGAGGAAGGAACAACGTGCCCGTGGCCGGCTGGGAAACCTGCATGCGCAAGGGGCTGAGGGGCCCAGGGCTAACCCTGGGACTCCCTGGGACTCCCTGGGCAGGTCACGGTGCCCACAGCTCTGCAGGGAAGGGGCACACTACTGGAGAAAGGGAATGAGGAAGCGGGACAGGGGACAGAAGGAAAGAGGGAGGGAGATGGGGGGCGGGAGGGGAACCAACTGAGGAGACTGCCCCCAACTCCACAGCTTCCTTCAGTCAGGGCCTCCCACGGGCCTTCAGTAATCTGGGTCAGAGAGAAGTCCCAGGAGGCCCTGAACAGAACATGCAGGGGGAACCCCAGAAGGTTCCTTGCTGGCTCTCCAGCAGTTGACTAAGGCAGAACGTGGGGCCTCCTTCTCCATCCACACACCCTAGATCTTTCTATCACACACTGCCGGCTGCCAGAGACCTTGGGTGCCCCACCCCGGAGCAGCTCAACTTCAGGTCACACTCCTCACAGCACCGCACCCTCAGCTCTTCCCAGTCTCCCCTCCGGACACGGCCCAGGTTCCCAGGGAGGACAGCACCGCTGTGAAGTGTTGCTCAGGTAGAAGAGCACACCGCACAGGCTTGGGGAGGGGTCTGGACATCTCTGTGTTCAAAGGGAGAAAGTCCCTCACAGCAGCAGAGACAGCGGCAGCGACTCGGAACACTCTGGAACCAACGGAGGAACTGCCCCCCTCCCTGCGGGGCTAGTGCGAGGGGCTGTGGAGGCTGACTTCACTTGGGGGGTGGGGGCAGGAGCCCTAGGCTGAACCTTGTCTGTGAGCATTAGTTCTTCTGTTTCTAATTGGGGATCTGAACGATGTCCCCACCTGCACCTGTGGGAAAGGCCTCAACTCTGCAAAGTCTGACTCTCAGCAGACGGTTGTGGCAGGGGGAGGGGGATACACAGGTTACGCCTATGGGGTTACAGGGGCCCACTCATTGTTCTTGAATGCAAATAATCCCAGAATCCCACTGGTGCAGCCACAGAGGAAATAAATGAAAAGGTAGGTCCAGGGGTGCTTGGGTCTAGTGGGTTAAGCCTCTGCCTTCAGCTCAGGTCATGGTCTCAGGGTCCTGGGATCGAGCCCCACATCGGGCTCAGCAGGGATTCCGCTTCCCCCCCTCCCCCGCCCCGCTCTCTGCCCACCTCTCGGCCTACTTGTGCTCACTCTCTCTGTCAAATAAATAAATAAATCTTTAAAAAAAAGAAAGGTAGGTTAAACGTTCCTCATTTATTTCACATCAAACACTCATCCTGCAACAAGGGGTTAAGAAGTTCAGAGACAGGACGCCTGAGTGGCTCAGTTAAGCGTCTGCCTTTGGCTCAGATCATGATCCCAGGGTCCTGCGAGCGAGTCCTGCATGCGGCTCCCTGCTCAGCAAAAGCCTGCTTCTCCCTCTCCTACTCCCCTTGCATGTGTTCCCACTCTTGCTGTGTCTCTCTCTCGGTCAAATAAATAAATAAAATCTTAAAAAAAAAAATTGTTCAGAGATGAACAGAGAGGGTCAAGGGGTTCTGAGTCCCCAGATGAGACAAAAGCTGGCCACAGGACCACCTCCCACAGCTCCTACAGAAGGAGGCACTGACCTGTTCCTTCTGGGGGGGGAGTCCCCCATCCGAGATCCAAGAGCTGAGAGCAGGCATGTCCACGGGGATGGCCTCTCCCCCCATGGACACAGGACAGCAAACGCATCTGCTCAACCCCCAATCCTCTGGGCAACTTCAGCAATCCCATGCAGCAAGACCGCATCTTCGGGGCACCCCTTCTGTGAGGAATTAACCCCAGTCCCTTTCCCGTAGAGGTGGGGGACAGAGGGGATGGAGGCTCGAAGCTCAGTGAAGAGATAGTGCGGAAAAGGGAGTCTGAGGTTCTCCTTAAGAGTCCTCACATGGGAGGTGAATGACTCAATCACAAACCTGTCTGAAGGCCACGTCTAACCAGCAAACTGGAGAATTTACAATCGAACAGACCCCTTCATTTCCAGGGCACAGATTTCAAAGGGACTCCCCTCCCACGTGCTCGCATCTGCCCCTGCGCAGCTCTCTCCACAGCCCACCTGCCCTTGGCCTGGGGACGCCTCCTCCGGCTCCTCAGACCATTTTCCAGACTCTGTCCCTGTGGGGCTTAAATTCCGATTAGATGCAGTCTCGCAACACTGAAAGGCGGAGCAGTTAGGATGTCGAGTTACAAGTCAGGGCCGGAGGTAAGGTGCTGTGCTCTGGGCTAAGGCTGCAGCGGCCTCCTGAACCGCCATCCCAGAGCCGCCCCAGATGGGGTGCTCTTCCAAACCCTTCCCACCTCTTCCTGTACCTACTTCCCTGCACTCAGCACCCTGGAATGATGTCTGTCCACAAGTGGCCCTGACAGACCCACCAACCTGTTTCTCCCCTGCCATGCAATGGGCATAGCCCGAACACCTGAGCAGCTCAGACATGGGGTACAGCCCCAACACCCGCACAGCCCAGACACCCACCCAGCCCGGACTCCCACACAGCTCATAGCTCAGACACCTGCACAGCCCAGACTCCTGCACAGCCCAGACACCCAGCACATCCCGGACATCAGCACATCACAGACACCCAGCACAGTCTGGACACCTGCATAGCTTGGACACCCACACAGCTCATAGCTGGGACCTCATAGCCCAGGCTCCCACACAGCCCGGACACCCGCACAGCCCGGACACCCGCACAGCTCATAGCTCAGACACCCACACAGCCCAGACTCCTGCACAGCCCGGACATCCGCACAGCTCAAAGCTTGGACACGGGCACAGCCCAGACAGCCACCCAGCCTGGACACTGGCACATCTTGGACAACCGGCAAAGCCAGGACACCCACAAAGCCCGCTGCATCCCTGGCCCTGCCCAGCACCCTGCAGAATAAATACTGAATGGACAGAAGTAAGAGATGGAAAATCAGTGCAGATGAAAAACAGAAAAACACTTCTAGAACCCTTTGGTCTTCAGTAAAACACAGTGATAAAAGGTAGTAAAAATAAAAGAAACTTTGTATCTGCATAAGTCTGCTCTGGTCACCCTGAGAAAACTACCTCCTCAGAAATAAGTCACCACCTTCTCAGGTGCACAGGAGAAGCCGCCACAGAGAGAAGCAGCCAGGACCCTTCGAATGCTGTAGAAGTCCTACAAGACACACATGCTCGCAGCCTGCACCCAGCCCCGCGGGCCCCTCCCGGCCAGTCACCCCAGCGGGTCTGCACCTTGGCACAGAGCTAACCACACTGGCCTGCCAGCCAGGATGGTCCAGGAGCTGGGGAGAGCTCTCTGGAAACTCTCAGGTAGGAGAAACGACCACAGTCCTTAACGTTAGTCACTTCCTCTTTAGAAAGTCAGTCTTGGAACCAAATGCAGCTAGAGTCGTGGGGAGCAGCCCAGCCCTGAGTTCAAATCCCGCATGGGAACCCAAGAGCCAACCCAGATGGGCCCACACGACCTGCTCACCCACCCCTGACAGCACCGAAGCCCAGGCAAGGCAAGGTGCTTTCAGACCACACACGCCCCTCGGGCCCACTTGCCAGGGAGGCAGGAAGCTCACTGCTGCACAGGCACACTGGCGGTGACAAAGGGGACACAGGCTGCTCCTCCCTCCGCCTCCCCCCTCGATAAGCTTTTCTCTTTCTGGACAGGAAACCCTTAATGTGTCACCGCCATGCCCTCCCGCTTTGCAGGCTGGCCCTCCCGCTTCCCCCACCCCCCACTATAAACGAAATGTTTCTCAAACTTGTTCCTTCACACTACTGCAGCATTAATTTACAGATTTAACACCTAAGTGAAAAGTTCAAAGGTCTAGGTGGAAAAACTGCAAGAAACGAGCCAGGGAGAAGGTCACAAACACAGCTAAGGAAAAGGACACAATTTCAGACACTAACTCTGGAGACCAAAAAAGCGAGCACAGTAGCAGGAAGCTGGGCATTCCCTGGGGGAGGGGCCGCGGAGTCCTTGGGGTCACTCAGGCTCCTCCACTGGGCATTTCAGAGATGAAGGGGAATCTGCCCCTGACAGGCCTTTAGGACCACCTCCTGGCTGTTGGCAGCACCTAGTGGGGGTCTGAGGGGCACTGGAGATCTTGGGAAGTCTTCAGACCCGAAATCATCATCAGCCTTCTGACAACAAAATAAAAGACTGGATTAACACACCCAGTGCCAGCTTTAGGAGAGAACTTTACAAGTGGATCTCCACTAGCTTTTGGCAAAAACTAAAATCTGAGAATCTGTTTTTATTTATGCCCTTTAAAATCTTATTTGATACGTAAACACATATTTAGTGTTAAAAAAAAAAAAAAAGTGAGGGACCCCTGGGTGGTTCAGTCGGTTAAGGGTCTGCCTTTGGCTCGGGTCATGATCTCATGGTCTTGGGATCAAGTCCCACACTGGGCTCTCTGCTAGGGAGCCTGCTTCTGCCTCTGCCTGCTGCTCCTCGTGCTCTCTCTCAAAAAAAAAAAAAAAAAAAAAAAGTATTTCACGGGAAATGTGGTGGCTTAAAAACATGACTCCAGGGGCGCCTGGGTGGCTCAGTGGGTTGAGCCTCTTCCTTAGGCTTGGGTCATGATCTCAGGGTCCTGGGATAGAGTCCCACATCGGGCTCCCGGCTCAGCAGGGAGTCTGTTTCCTCCTCTCTCTCTGCCTGCCTCTCTGCATACTTGTGATCTCTGTCAAATACATAAATAAAATCTTTAAAAACAAAAACAAACAAACAAACAAACAAAAACCCCACATGATTCCAAGCGCTCAGGCGCCAGAGCCCGGTTCCCACCCTTTCCAAACTGGGCTGGCCTTAGTGGCCTATGAATGCTGAAGAAGTGACCCTGCTGACTTCTGAAGCAGTCAGTAAAAAGCCTCATGGGTTGGACCATGTACCCCCAAAATTCATGTCAACGCAGAACCGAAGAATCCCCTTATTTAGAGACAGAGTCTAGGCGGATAGAAAGAAGGTAAAATGGAGTCATGAGAGCAGGGTCAGACTCAGCAGGACTAAAGGGAAGAGGTGAAAGTACAGAGACAGGGCGGCGGACGGCCAGGGGAGGACGGAGGCAGGGGCTAGAGGGACACATCTATGACCAAAGGCTGGAGGCAGACACCGCGGACCAGAACCGGTGAAGGAAGGATCCTCCCCTAAAGCCTTCAAGGGAGCACAGCCCTGCTGACACCTTGGTTTTGAACTTCTATCCTCCAGAACCTAGAAAGAATACACTTCTGTTGTTTTAAGCCACCTGGTTTATGGGACCTTGTTACATGGCCGCTCTGGAAAATGAATATACAAGGGGACAGCTTCCCGCAGGCTCTCTCCTTCCCTCCCCATCAGGACAGCGCCCTAGGAGCCTGGCCTCCAAGCTTCAAGGAGGCCTAGCAGCCACTCAAAAGCCACACAGAAGTGTTGTGGCCTTGACCCCACCATGGTCTCAGGTCACCAACAACAGACACATAAGTGAGGGAAGTTTCAGGCGATTCTGAGCCTTTTGGTCACCCAGAGAGTGAACCGTGGAACAGAGACAAGTTTCCCCTGAGCCCTCCCAACTGCAGATGTATATTAACAAAATAAATGCCAACATGGCTTTAAACCCCTATGTTCCGGGGTCATTTGTGATACAAAAATAGATAAGCAGAATACCACACACACTGTTCTCCTGAATGACATGTGTCTCTTCAGACTCAAAACAGTCACCTGTGCCAATTAGGGATCAAGGTAGACTACGAATGCAAATGCTATGAAATGCTACAAAAGCAAACACTCATGAAGAATGTTCTTGCTGGGGCACCTGGGTGGCTCAGTGGGTTAAGCCTCTGCCTTCGACTCAGGTCATGATCTCAGGGTCCCGGATCGAGTCCCGCATCAGGCTCTGCGCAGCAGGGAGTCTGCTTCCCCTTCTCTGCCTACCTCTCTGCCTACTTGTGATCTCTCTGTCAAATAAATAAAATCTTAAAAAAATATTCTTGCTGGAAATGGTCACCTCCATGCCCATAAATTGAGAGTTTCTGGGCTTTTTAATGATGTGCAAATACCAGATGTGTTCGAACGTATTTCTCATTTCAAGAACCTCCTTTATGTTCCACCATCTTCATAGCACACCTACGTTTATAGAAGCTTGAGTATAACAATCATTTATAAAAAGATGTAATCTGCACGTTTTAAAAAGGGCATGAGGGGTTCTCAGTGGCTAATCTCAGAGTGATGAAATTACATGGGATTTTAACTTCTTTGTATTTTTAGAACAGTAACAGTATTTCGATAATTTATAAGACAACTTTTTTGAAAGTTACTTAAGGCTACCTTACACAGTCACTTCTGCTGCTTTCAAAAAACTGAAACCCCCCGTCATCTACAGCTCAGGAAGCGACCACACCTGTGCTCCCACCGAGTTCTACAAGTTCTAGAAGTATGCATGAACCTGTCTGCCGACATTCATGCAAATCTTCACCGTATCTCCTTCTGCAGCACACCGGGAGGCAGGGAAGAAGGGAGACCGAAGGGGCATCTGGGAGCCTCAGTCCATTAAGTATCTGCCTTTGGCTCAGGTCAGGATCCCAGCATCCTCACCAGGGAGCCTGCTTCTCCCTCCCCCTGCTCGTGTGCTCGCTCACTCTCTCTCAAATAAAATCTTAAAAAAAAAGGGGAGGGGGAATGAAAACAAAAATGTCCATCTTGAAGAATCAGCTGAAGTCTCTTCTGAAGTGTTTATGATAAAAAATGCAGAGGCTTTGGGGGCACCTGTGTGGTTCAGTTGTCAAGCATCTGCCTTTGGCTCAGGTCATGGTCCCAGGATCCTGGGATCAAGTCCCGTGTTGGGTTTCCTGCTCAGTGGGAGCCTGCTTTCTCCCTCTCCTACTACCCCACTCACTGTGAGTGTTTCCCCCGCTCACTGTGTCTCTCTCTGTTAAATAAATAAATAAAATCTTTAAAAGAAGAAAATCAGAGGCTTTGGTTAAGATAAAAAAAAAAAAAGCAGTAGATTTGATTCTTATTATCGAGACAGAATCTGATGGTCAATGCTCTGGCCACTGGACATCTGCAGAAGTTAAGAAATATAAACTATAACCACTAGAATTCAAAATAGTAGGGGGTGAAACCGGTGACGGTGGTTAAGGAGGGCACTTGTCATGAAGAGCATGAGGTGTTTTGTGGAAGTGTTGAAACACTATATTGTACACCGGAAACTAACATAACACTATGTTAACTACACTGGAATTACAATTTAAAAAGAAATTTATCATGGTGGCGATGTTTGGGCAGGAAGGAAAGGAAGGGGTAGAGGAGAACACAGAGGACCTCAACTTGATAATGGTTTTGTTTTACATAATTTCTGGGGGAGGGACACACAGGTATCAGCTTATTATCCCTCTGACTTCTCTTCATGCCCTGTTCCTTCCTACAAACTCTGCTCCCGGGCTCATTCCAGCACCACAGCAAGGCTGCTGGAGCTCACCTGGTGTCTCACACTTGCCCACCCGTTCCAGGTGAACTCGAAGGGGTGCCTGAGAGGCTGGTCTCAGGATGGAGGACCCAAAGACACACCCACATCCCAAGGCTGAGGGAGCTGGCAATCTTGGGGAAAAAAAGCGAGCAGGAAGTTTGCAACTTGGCCCATCTTCTAAAAACTGTCAAGGATTCTAGTAATGCAGGTAAAGATATCAGAAATACCTTAGAAAAATCAGTATCCACATCCGTTACTTTGTAACCACACTGCCAGATTATTTTTAAAGAATTCTCTAACTTCATCATAATGCCCTCCATTTTAAAGTCATTTCATTGAGAAAGAGTAAAAAAAAAAAAACAACAACAAAAATGAAAACCCTGATATGGCAATTTTATTTTTAAGAGTGCAATACTGCAAAACACCCAGTAGCTCCCCCATGGGTCTCCAGATGAACCCCCCCACACCCCCGCTTCTCTGGGATCTGAGCATTTGGAGAAAACCGTGCACCCACACGTGTGTGTACCATCTTTCAGAAAAATTCAGTATTCTCCCAGGCCCAACACCTGTAGAGTCAGACCCAGCGTATTTTTAAAATCTGTGTGTGTTTGCACAAGCTCCCGGGTGACCGTGATGTGCTGCCTGGCAAGGCCGGTTTTCTCTGAAATAAACAACCAAGTTCTTAAGCGCCAACAGGATAAGCTGAACGGAGAACTCCGCACCACTGATCACTGCCTAGCAACAGAGGCTTTCACAGGGAGCACAGCTACCCCACTACACGGTGACCTCGTCATCCATGGCCCAATTCAGAATCAAAGAGCGAAAAGGGAAAGACAGCCTAGAAGCAAAGGAAACCCGGACTTGGCCCGTGGCTCTCCCACAGAACAGGACACTCAGCCTTTCCACCAGAGTTCAACCTCTATCATTCAAACCCGTGCTGTTCAAGATTTGGCCACTTATATGTATTTAAAACTGAGTAAAATTCACAATTCAGTTCCTCGGACCCACCAGCTACATTGTGGGTGTTCAATAGCCATACGTAGCCGGGACACCGCACAGCAGAGCACAAACGGGACACTTCCCTCCTCCTGGGGAATTCTACCACACAGTGCTGGCCCGAAGCATTCCATTCACGACCCCATCATCCGTGGTGGGTTTGGCCTTCGGGCTTCTGTCCACACCCCCATGTGATGGCTACAACACCCACCAGGGCAACAGTGCCCACCCAAGGTGGGGTAAGGTTCCAGGAGGTCAGAAATATCTAGGCATGTGACATGTGACGTTTTGCAAATCGCCCCCACCCAGAGATGCTGACCCCCACCCAATCCTCCCATGGCTGAGAAGCTCTATTCCACCACCAGATGATTCTTCAACATTCTGAAAAAGAGCCTCATTCCAATTCACACACGTGCTGACCTCCTAAGTGGGGGAAAAAAAGAAAAAAAAAAGAGAGAGAGAGAGAGAGAAGGTACTGGTATGGCGGACCAGCCCTACTTCTCCGGAACTGCCTGGCTATAGAGAATCTGGTATTTTAATGCCTGAGAATTTAGAAATGGGGCCAAAAGAGAAGGAGCTGGACTACTGTGTTCTTTTGAAGCATGGAGATAAATATAGGATCCCATCACCTAACTTCAACAACTATGGACTCAGGCCAGCCTGGTACCCTGTGGCCCTGTGTTATTTAGGGATGGAGAATTCTGGAGGACCACCCTCCCCCCACCATGGCCCTATATCTGCACAGAGCAGAGGGAGGCCCCCCTGTGTGGGCTCTCAGGGGTCTAGGCCTCCACCTGGGGGAAGGCTTACAAACTCTGAGCTGAAGCACCAGTCTCATGAGGCTGCCGAGACAAATCCAGGACACCATCCCTGGGGAAAGCTTAGTCCGGGGTCTGGTTAGAATCAGCAACACTGGTTCTAATGGCCACCCCAGCATCTTTTCATCCTTTCCTAAAAGTAGGGCAATTTTGTTCCATGATATCAATTTGGAAGTTTTAAAAAAAAAGTCCACCTTCCCCCCACCCCAAAAATAGTGTTATCACTTCTGATGTTGTGGTTTACGACCATCTCTATCTTGATCCACTGCTGTTACTACAATTACTGGGACTAGTTGTAATAACACCAGCTCCTAGTTTTTGAGCTGCTGGTCCATGTCAAGCATTGTGTCAAGCCCTGTGTAAATATTTTCTCACCAAATCCTCACAGTGTGGCTGTGAGGGGAATTCTGTTGCTCTCTTCACTGGAGAGCTAAGAAAACAGACCCAGAGAATTTAAGTGACTTGCCTAAAATCATAGAGCTGAGGAAAACAGGATTTGAACCCAGGTCTGCCTGAATGGACAGCCTATGCATTTTACCACCACATCAAGCTACAGCTAAACTCCTCCTGGAGCTAAGGGACTAGCCCCCACCCTCAAATTAGAAGAACTTTCTATCACATATTTTAAAAGTTAAAAACATTCTTCCCCAGTGGCTCTCTGTCCCGCTTTCAAATACATATTTCACCCTCTTGACTGGGACTTCCGAATTTTCAATATGTAAGCTGCTTACTGCAAATACAACAGCCTTTCCCACCCCATTCCCAAGCAGTTTGGAGTGGAGGGGGTGGGAGAGCTAAGCCCCCTTTCAGAAAGAAGCCATAAAGCTGAAGCATTAAGAACCAAGGTGAAACAGTCACCTCATTTCTGGCTGGAAGATGTTCCCATTCGTCTCTTTATCTACAGAGAAAGATGTTCAGAAAATAGCTCCTCTATCATATTTCAAAGAATTCCAAGTTTGTGCTGTTATCTCCACGTCAGATTGTACTCAAATGGACCAGCATCTCTATCTTGAGGACCCGCCGGTGGGATGATGCTCCACTGGCTGCATTACCAGGAATTCTCTCGGACAAATGCTTCTGTGCCCAGCGCGCTCTGCAGGCTCTGCCCACCCAATACGGAAGCCCGGTTGTTTGCAGCCCATTTCACAGGGGTCTGGAGCCAAAGTAGTGCAAACGCCACCAAAGCCGAATGCCCATGAGCTGAAATTCACCTGCAGCTGCTTTTCCTTCTCCCCACCCAAAATATGCGCCCGCACTTTCATGCAACACACTGAAATCCCGGAAGCTTGGAGGAGAACGAATGAGAGATTATCACTCCCCAAGTTTGGGATTTCGCAGGGCAGTGGAATTTCGGAAGCATCTGGTAGACTGACGGGAGTTACGAAAACAGATGCGAGCGATAAGCCAACACCTCACACAGCCACACAGCCATACTATCTTCTATTGCTACCATTTCAAAAAGGAAAAATTTTTAAGTAAAAACCAAAAAAAAGCCAGAAGCTCAGATAAAAGACAATGCTTCCTCAGAAAGAGAGTAGAACTTCCAGGCACGGACACATGGATGTACGGGGTGTGGTGGCGGCAGACAGTTCAGGAAACGCGCTCCTCACGTTCCTCCCTCCCGGAGGACGGGACAGCTTCTAGCCCACAGCTGGGCCGGGAGGAAGCACTCAACCAGCCCACACCAGCCCCTCCCAGCCACCCCGGGCCCAGCAGGGGAGCCCATCTCAGCCCAGGCCCTCCCTCCCACACTGCCCAGTAACCAGGCAGCAGGCAGCGGCCAGACACGGTCTCTGCATGTCCTACAGCCCAGACTAAAATCCTGCCAACTTTGCTCCTGGAGAATAAACTCTACTTTCTCCCAGAAACAAGCTTGAAAGGGATCTGTCTGTGCACACACTGGGAGCCACGTCTACGTCCTACTGCAGTCGGTTCCGGGGGACTGAAGGAGTATAAATAGTGTCATCCGCAACTAGGGGACATTAAGAAGCACTTCACTATAAAATGGGAACCATCTTCAGAGAAGAACACATGTGTGAACACGGTACAGTAGCCCGCCAATGAAGAGAGCATTTCTCTAAATCAAAACCATGCGAGCAATCACCTTCCACGCGTCAGAATGGCTAAGATCAAAGAGACGAGAACTAAAGGTGCTGCTGAGGATGTGGACAGACGGGAGCCTCGTGCGCAGCAGGTGGGAAGGCGTGCGGGTGCAGCCGCGATGGAAAGTGGGATGCAGCTTCCTCAAACAAGTAAAAGTGGAACGACCGTATGATCCAGCAATCCCACTTCTGGGCATCTACCTGAACAGAAACACTACTCTGAATGGATACATGTACCCCACGTGCCCTGCAGCATTATTCACAACAGCCAAGGGAGGGGGGCAGCCCAAGTGTCCATCGACAGACGAACGGATAAAGTACATACACACACACACACACAAACACACGAGAATACTACGCAGTCACAAAAAAGCAGGAAGTCTTGCCATTTGTGACAACACAGATGGACTTGGAGGACATTACACTAAGTGAAATAAATCTGAGAAGGGCAAACACGCTGTAGGATTTCACATACATGTGGAAAGGCTCACGGATGGAGAACAATCCAGGGGTGGCCGGAGGGGAAGGGCTGGGGGTCAGGTAACGCAGGGGAAGGGGATGAAGAGGGACCAACGTGCAGGCCTAAAGACAGGGAGACAGGGATGCACAGAACAACGCAGGGAACCGCTGACACGTGACCCGCTCCCCCTCATCACATGAACACCATCCCCACCGCTCCCCCTCCCAGCCGAAGAACTCAGCGGTGTCCCAACTGGCATCTGGAACAGAACTAAGGGGGATCTAAGGGGGGTCTTGCCTTTTCGTCCTGGTAGATCTTGTTGACGCTCTCCAGCTGCGAGTCGTGGCTGGACTGGATCCGGTCGAGCTGCTCCCGCTGCTTTTCCAGCTCCCCCTGGAACTCGTTCTTCTTCAGCTCCACCGCGCCTCTCTCCGCAGCGGCCCTGCGGACCCGGCCCTCCAGCTCCAGGATCCGGGTCTAGAAGGACAGCACAGAACACGAGGGGAAACCCCAAGCTGTCCCTGGAGACCTGGCCACTGGAAGGAGCTCCCTCTGAGAAGCCGGCTCTGGGGCCCAGAGCCAGCAGTAAGCCCTTTGCTGGAGGTGTGCTCCGGGGCCCCGTGGGCAGTGCTGCCGGGCCCTCCTGGGTCCCCTCCCCAGCCCCCCACTCCCCAGCTCCCATTCCACTCCTTCCTCACCAGGCAGCAGCCTGGGGCCAGACACGTTCACTGCATGTCCTGCAAAGCCCAGATGGAATTTCTGCCAACTCTGCTCCTGGAGAATAAATTCTTCCCCACAAAAATGTGCCTGAAGGGGTTCTATTAAGAGCAATCTTGGAAATCAACTGTACAGAAGCTATAATTTTTCCCAGAGAAACCATATTACAAATAGAGGAAGTCACTTCTCTGGGCTTCTTGGGCACCCCAGCTTATCTCCCAGGAAATCCCAAAACGTCCCTCCCGGAGACTCTGAGGCCTGAAGGAGGGAAATCCATGAAGTGCCTCGCACTTCCCCAGGTGCTCAAATATTTCGTTCCGTTGCCCTCCCGCTGACAGAGCACTCAACCCTTGGCAGACAAAACCTCCCAGAACAGATTCAGTTCTCTAACTCAGGACCCCAAGCCCGCGCCTGCCCGGAGACCAGCTCCCGCGGAAGCTCCCAGGAAAACGTGGCTGCCTGGGGCCTGCTGGGACAGGGCAGGGTTTCAGGGCTGAGAGCCCCAGCTCTGGGGGAGAGGAAAGGCTGGGCTGGAATCCCTGCTCCTGGGGTACTGCCCCCCGTCTGTGTCAGGATCTGCGTGCCTGGGAAGGGGGGAGATGAAGTCCCAAGCTCACAGAGTTTGTTTTGTGTCCTAGAGCAGAGCGTGTATATAACGCCCGGTTAAAGAAAAATCACTCAGACACTTGTGAACACGGGAAGGAAAACTTCCTTCAAGGCTCCTGCAACAGGGGTCTGTTCAGGAAGGAAGAGAACCGGTTCCATTCTGAGGCAGCTAAGGGTTTGCAGCCAACAGCAGAGTGAGGAACCATTTGGGGGGAAAGTGTTAAGAGGGGATCTCAAGGGCAGGGAGATTTCTTGCTCGAGGCAGGCAAAGGGCTCAGACATCAGCAAGAGGGAGGAGGTGCCTGATCAGATACTGGGGGGTAGAGAGGACTCAGCCAGAAAGAATTCTTTGCTAAGTGGGCTGGGCAGGCTAAAGGCGAGATGGCAGGATGGCGGGGGAAGCCAAGACGGAGGCCTAGAGAAGAGGGGTCAGAGATGCCGGACTGAAGTCTGGTCAAGGAGAGTGCCTGTCCCAGCTCAGCCCTGTCTGACCCACAATACACAACCATAAATGGGAAAGCTAAAATTACCGTCCTTGAGTGAGGACTTGAACTACTGGCACCTGTAGAAACACACTTCCCATACCCGTTACCCAAATATACTTCCAACACCACTCTGAGATCTGGTGTGGACTGGAGGACCCAACGGCCGTCGGGGTGACGAAGCAAGCGGCCTTCCCAGAACCAGCCCAAGGGGATCCATGAAAAACCCTTCACTCCCAGGCCAAGCAGAGAGAGGGACGTTCTGGGAGCCATCCTAAGTCACAGAGAGGTTCTCTCCTACCCAAGTGCAGAGTGGATGTGGAGAGTCTGGCCTGGGCGGGGTGGGGGATGTGGGGAGCCCCAACCTCGAGACACATAGTGCACAAGTCGCTGAGCGGGATGCCTTAGGGAGCGGTGGACACCAGGGCCCTGGGACTCCACCACCCAGCCACCTTAAACATGGGGAGACACTCGTGCTCCCAGACGAGCCAGGCACCTGGAGATCGACGCTTCGGGAGCTGGCGATCCAGTAGTTGAAGCCCAGGACAATGATGCAGGCCACCAGGGCAGCCAGCACGAGGGGCGGCGACTTCATGCTCCGGCGCCCGTTTCCCAGTCCCATCATCTCAAAGGCTGGGGCGAATCTGACAAACAAAACAAGCAAAGAAGCCTTTGTGCTCGCAGTGCCGCCCTGGGAGCAGATCCTGTCCATCCCCATCGCCAGCAGGAGGCGTCTGTGCCTCCAAATGTGAACCTGCGGGAAAGAGAAGACCACCAGCAGGCCGGCCCCCTAGGACAGGCTGCTAGGAGGGAGCACGGCCCTGGGAATCACTGCCTGCAGAGAATGTCTCCTGCACATCAGTTTCCTCTTCCGTAAAATGGTGTTAAGTGCTTTCCCCACCCTCCCCACCCCTTTCTCCCTGCTGCCTCCAGGACAGGTTAAGAAGGAATCAACTCTGTGAACAGCAACAGCAAATGTTAAATGCTTCCACATCACTTTAGGGGGAAAAAAAACCCATTTCTCACTGCTCCCCAAAGAGGCCTTTTTGATTTAAGTCCTAACAAGGGAGGGCTTTTCACCTTGTAGAGAATTACTAAGGACACCCAAATAAAGGTTTGTTGTGCAAAGCCAGAAAGCACCCCGGAGGAGTGTGGATGCTCACTGAGGAAGTCACAGTCAGCGTGGACCCCCCACTCACACACACATGCAGGGTGCTGCCGGCAGGCGGGCGGTGCCAGCCCAGGTTTCCTCTGAACGCTTGCTGCTCTCCCAGTACAAGCCATCCGTGTTAGCTAGAGAGCTGCAGAGAGCATTACCTCTGCAGAGAAAGCCAGACACGGCTTACAAAAGGGAGGGGACCAAGTTTGTTCATGGACTTCAACCCAAGACCAGGTCAGCCTGGATACCAGCCCCAGAACCAAGCACAAGGAAAGCCGACCTTCCCACGAGGCGGGTAAAACAGGCCTTATCAGAGGAACGTTGGCAGGCACCACAAAGGGCATCTCTGTGAATAGGGCCTCTTTTATGCCAGGTGTGGCCCACAGTGCAGGAAAGACCTCCCAGGGACTCAACCTCCAGGTTAAAGTTCATTCGAGCGGAAACAGAGCAGAGTCCACAGGACCAGTTTTCCCCCTCAGGTGTTCCTGGTTAGGCGAGTCCCTGGGAGACCGCTTCCATAATAATCAGGTAGTAGTGTGGATGTCTAAATGGGGTAAATGAGCGCTGCCTGGAATCACCTGAAATAAAGGACCATCAGAATTCCGAAGCACAGAACTACCTCAGCTTCCCTCGCCAGCCGCTGGTCTTTCAGGGTGAGAGAGGAGAAAAAACTAAAAATCCATTATCAGTGGAAATCAGCAAGCCCCATACATATGAAAGGAGAGTAATGCTCAGAAATACTAAACTTCTAGAAAATTCTGTATATCTGCGGATACATGTCCTGTCTCCACTGCCTTATATCTGATTCTGATCACAAAAGTCTTTTTCACTCTTTTCATACTTCAAAAAATATATATAAAACTACAAACACAACTGGGGAGAAAAGCTGCACAGTAAAGTGTGAAATTTGAAGTCTCCCTAACGGCGGCATCCTCCTATTCCAGTGGCTCTCGACCCTCCCAGGACCCCAGCATCACCTGCGAAGGGGGCGTGGGCCCTACTCCTCCACTTCCAATTCAAGGGCTGTAGAAAAAGGCCAGGTGTTGGCCCTTCTAATATGCAGCGAGTCTTCTAGATGTTTCTTGATGCTTATACAAGCATCAACATACATGTTTTTAAATCGAAACAAGAGCATTCACACTGTCTTGTAAATGTCAGGAGTCACTTAATCATACTTCTTATCACACTTTTCCTCGTGGCAAATTATAGCTTGCTCTTTTGTCTCGAAAGTCCTGGAGGGGGCTCCACTGTGTGCCAGCATTTATTTAACCAGTCTCCTACAGAGGGCAATTCGGCTTATTTCCAACCACACTGCCACGAACACCCTTGACATCCACACCTGTGTTTGCAAACTTCTATCCAGGTGTGCGAGCCCTTACACACAACTCTGAAACCCCAATGCTCTAGAAGCATTTTGGACAACTAAACAAGGGAACGGTGAGTGAAGGACATATAGGAACCTTCTGCACTATGTTTGCAACTTGTTCATAAATCCAAACCTAAACTAAATCCAAATCTAAACTAAAAAATTGATAGATCTTACTCAATTGGCTTTCAAAGCACTTCCAATAATTTACCCTCTCACTACTAGTATGAGAACTGTTTTCTCACACAGTAAAACCAAAATAAAACTTTTTAATGTTTGGCAATCCCATCAGTAATGATATTTTAAAATAAATCTCTTGGGGGACACAGCTGGCTCAGTCCATATAGCATCTAACTCTTGATCCTGGGATGGTGAGTTTGAGCCCCATGTGGGGCATAGAGCCTACTTTAAAAAAAAAAAAAAAAATTCTTTAGTTATGAACATAAATGAGCACCTTCTCATTTACTGGCCATTTGTTCATTTGGTGAAATGCCTTTTTATATTCTCTGCCTATTTTTAACGTTGGGTGTTCATCTTGTTGATTTGTAAGAGCTCTTTGTATGTTAAAGATAAATAAATCTTTGGTCTTTCATGGCAATGGTCTTTCATGGCAATAGCTTTTATTCTCAATTTTTCGTTTGATCTTTGAAATTTTTTGCCCATGGTTTTTGGTTATCAGTGGTGTTTTTAAGACACTCTAATCTTGCCAATCTTTATTTTACTGTTTCTGGATTTTGTTTGTACTCAGGAAGACATTTCCACTCTAACTTTAGAAATACAAATTTGCCCATCTCTCCTCTCAACACACCTATGGTCTCATATATTTAAATCTTTCATCCACTTAGAATTCCCTTTTAATGTTAAGAATAAAAAATACCAAAAAAATCATGAAGTTTTGGTTTTATGTGTGTGCATGTGTGTAATGGCTAGCCAGTTCTGTCAGCACTCCTTATGGAAAAATCTATTTTTACCTTTGAAAGCCTATCTTTGTCTATACTTAATTCCCTAGCAATATACTTCTAGAGGAGGGGTCCTTTTATGACCTTTTATTTTATTCCAGCAGATATAACTCAATGGATCGGTATACTACAAATCTGAAAAGAGTAAAAACTCAATTCTCACTTCAGAGAAGTATTCAGATGATCATTCAAAATGCTCCTTTCTTGAGCCAGCCAACGAAAATGTAGTGGACAGTTATGATAAGACAGGCGCCATGCTGACACCGAGCAGCTCAGGGAAGTGTTAAGAGAACAAACTCTGGGACCTACTGGCCAGTGTCGGACCCTAGTTCTACCTCTTAGGGACCACAAGACCTATCTGAGCATCACTGTCCTCCTCCTAAGGATACCTGAGAATTAAATGAGTTAAGATATAAAAAGTGCTTAGAACTACAACTGGCAAGTAGTAATTGCTCAATAAATTTCAACTTATTCTTCTTCTTATTATTATTAGAGATGGAAAGATGAATAAGAAATCATTTCTAGATCTAGTGTTTTCCCCATTTTATGAAGAAAAGGTGATGAATGTCACTCTTCTACCAGCCTTTCTACTTTATGGGAACCAGGCTTGTGCTTAGTCCTATGGATGCCACTCTCTGTGCAGCAGCGGTAACTCCCACCCTCTGGGGCTGTCTCCCTGCCATGGCAATGGGACATCCCAGATAGGACCACAGTATGACAAAAAGGGGTTCCAGGAAGCCAAACACGATTCTGGTCTCCAAAGCCCCTCACTATGGCCCAGCCCTTGGCTGGCCAGGAAGGTATGCAGCCGCCCGGAGGGCACAGTTAGGGGAGCTCGAGGCTCCCAATGGACACAGGGCTGGCCAGCTAAGGCGAGCAGGAGGAAGAGAGACCAGCACCGAACCTCTGGGTGGCAAGGTGCTGCAGCACTGACTTCCAGGACTGTAGAAACTCCTGCAACTGAAAACAAAAGGCCAGACACAGGTAGGAAATGAAGACTAGGGCAGTAACTCAGAGCCAGAGCTTACAGGTTCAGATACATGAAGGCTCTCCTGCCCCCACCTTAGTTCTGTGGACCTAGGCAAGAAGGCAGGAGACATACTGCATCGGGTGTACTAATAATCATTATAACTGAGGCTCCAGAATGTGTTTTGTCTCATATTTGATTGTCAGTATCTGACATACCGAAAAATGATTAACTCTAATCAGCTAAACTCTGTGAAAGCCCAGGTTTCCCTGGAGAAAAAGGAAGTGGATGTTTCTGCATTAAAAGTGTCTCGGTAAACTGGAAATGTGAAGAAACTGCTCATTCCTTCCTACTGGCTTAATTCAAAAAAATCCAACCTGGGGAGCCTGGGTGGCTCAGTGGGTTAAGCCTCTGCCTTCGGCTCAGGTCGAGATCTCAGGGTCCTGGGATCGAGTCCCATATCAGGCTCTCTGCTCAGCAGGGAGCATGCTTCCTCCTCTCTCTCTCTCTCTGCTTGCCTCTCTGCCTGCTTGTGATCTCTCTCTCTGGGTCAAAAAAATAAAAGAAAATAATTCAATCTACTGGTTAAAATTATTATTTGCATGTTAGACAAAAATTTTTTTGGAAAAGAAACGAAACCTCTAATTACTTTAAAAAAAAGAAAAGAAAAGAAAAAGCACCTGAAAATGAGCAACCTGTCAAATATACTGGTCCCTTGAACCTGCTGGTTAAATACTTTTATTTTTTCTCATTTCCTTATTTCTATGTAGGTTTTGTTTGTTTGTTTGTTTTAAGAGAGCCAGAAGAGAGCACTCAAACTGGGGCAGGATAGGCAGAGGGAAAGAGAAAATCTTTTTTTTTTTTTTTTAAAGATTTCATTTATTTATTTGAGAGACAGCATAAGTAGGAGGTAGGGCAGAGGGAGAAGCAGACTCCCCACTAAGCAGGGAGCACTGACACCTGGGATCATGACCCGAGCAGAAGGCAGCGGCTTCATGGACCGAGCCACCAAGGCGCCCTGGAGAGACAGAATTTTAACCAGATTCTACACTCAGTGCAGAACCTGATGTGGGGCTCAATCTCGTGACCCTGAGACCATGACCTGAGCTGAAATCAAGAGCACAACCAATGGAGCCAACCGGGTGCCCCAATAATTTATTTTTAAGTAATTTCTACACACAGCGTGGGGCTCGAACTTACAACCCTAAGATCAAGAGTCACATGCTCTACGGCCTGGTAGGTCTTTAGTCACACAAGCAAATACTGTACATGAGAGCAATCGAATCAGAGCAGCGTGTTATAACAACGTGACCCCTGCAGAAACAATACAGCTGCTCTAGCCGAAGAGTCGCACCTTCCTTCCTTCTCTGAGGAAACGGCCTCACCTGGACCTTGGAGAGTCTGAGCAGGAAGTCCACAAGCCCCTCAGCAGCGAGCAAACAGGCCTGAGAACGCCCTGTTCCGCACAGGTGAAGGATTCGGTCACCAACATTTTTCTGAGGGTTTAAAAATACTCTGCCATGCCCCAAGAATGTCCCCACGCCAGGGGTCAGCATACCAGGCCCACAGGCCCTCAGAGGCCTGTTCTGTAAACACAGCCACAGCTGTTTTCTGGCTACGCAGAAGAGCTGATCCAAAGCTACTCGTGGGGTTATTATTCGGACTCTGCGGGTCAAAATACTAATTATCTGGTCCCTTAGAGAAGTTTATCAACTCCTGCTCTAAACCATGAGGGTTGAATGACCAGGTCCACAGCATTCTCCTTCAATTGCTCTAAAAGCTTACAAGGAAGTGCAGAAAATCTCTCACTACCCTAATCCCCAATTATAAATATCATGTTTCCCCAACTCTGGAGTCTGATAGTTTATAAATGAAAAAACTTCAACAACATGGTGATCGCTGTTAATAACACTGTACTGTGTATCTCAAAGTTGCGAAAAAGAGTACATCTTACAAGTTCTCACAGTAAGGAAAAAATGTTGTAACTGTGGTGACAGAGGTTAACTAGATTTATTGTTCTCAACATTTTGCAACACACGCCAATCCTGAATCATTACGTTGTAACCTAAGACTAGCATATGTCCGTTTTTTGAAGAAAAAACTTTTAAAGTTCATGTGCATGACAGGGTCCCTGAGTGGCTCAGTCAGTTTGGCCTCTGCCTTCGGATCAGGTCATGATCCCGGGGTCCCAGGATTGAGTCCCACACTGGGATTCGTGCTCAGCAGGGAGTCTGCTTGTCCTTCTCCCTCTGCCCCTCCCCCACCCCTCCACCCCTACTCAGGCTTGCTCTCTCCCTAACCCACTCTCCCCTTCCCCGACCTTTCAAATAAATAGTTTTTAAAAATTCATGTGCGCGTTTAGTATTATGCAGTGGAAATACCAAAGTGCGAGATGGACAAGTGAAAATGAATGAGAGGAACCAAATTCTTTTTTTGTTTTTAAAGATTTTATTTATCTGACAGAGAAAGCGCGCACAAGTAGGCAGAGCGTCAGGCAGAGGGAGAGAGACAAACAGGCTCTCCACTGAGCAGGGAGCCTAACATGGGGCTCGATCCCAGGACCCCGGAATCATGACCTGAGCCGAAGGCAGCCACTTAACCGACCGAGCCACCCAGGCGCCCCAAGAGTAACCAAATTTTATCCTGTTTTTTCCAACACTTGAAATTTTCTGAAGAAAGGCCACCTCCCATGTGGATGCCAAGACTACATCTTGGCAGGAACTCCCGAATTTTTCTCCAGTTCAAGAGTTGCCCAACTGCAGCCCAAAGGCGGAATCCTGCCAGCCACCTGTTTCTGTACACTGCCCATAAGCCTAGTTCTCAGTTTGTTTTGTTTTTAAAGATTTTATTTATTTATTTGACAGAGAGAGATACAGCAAGAGAGGGAACAGAAGCTGGGAGAGTGGGAGAGGGAGAAGCAGGCTTCCCGCTGAGAGCAGGGAGCCCGATAAGGGGCTCCATCCCAACACCCTGGGATCATGACCTGAGTCAAAGGCAGACATTTAACAACTGAGCCACCCGGGCACCCCAAGTTTTCAGTTTTTAAGGGTTGAAAAAAAAAATCGAAAGAATAGTTCATATGTGAGCAGCACATGAAGTTAAAATTTGGACGTCCATAAATTAAGTTTTATTAGGACAGGACGACTCTTCATTTACACCTTGTCTGCGGCTGTCAGACTGTAAGAACTGAGTCCGCCAGCAGGGCACAGCCTCCCGGAGGGCAAAGATGCTCCATAAGGTGAGGGAAGAAAATCCTAGAGTTAACATTAATTTGTATCCAAAAGTGTGAGAGCAACTACATTTCCGTAATTTAACTATCAGATAAAAATAACTTGCAAGTACATACATATACTAATTATATTAATTATTTTATGCTACATTACATTTTGCTAATTCTATTATACTACCATAAAATAAATACTAACAGTGGTCATGAGAGTAGAAACTGACTCTGCATTTTAAGTCTCTCTGTTGAAGGTCAACAAGTCACCACCCTCTGAGGGGCCTGAGGAACTCCTCTGACTCGGTTCGGCACTGAGCACAGTGCGGTGGGCGGAAAAATTCTAACTACACTAAACCTTACAGAGACTACGAAGCTTTACCATTCTTATAAAAGGCATGAACTGAATTTCCTCTGATAAATGTAAGCATGGGCAAACACAAACCCCCCACTGGAAAGGCACAGGTTTCTCACGCAGTTCCACGTTAGCCACGTCACAAAGTAAAACCTATGGTGATACAATCAAATCTGACAAGAAACAGGCCAAAAACACTTAAAATTCAAGGAGTATATGAAAGAGGGGTCTACCCCCACTGTCACTAATCCAGCCCTGAGGGTATCCTGGGCCTTGAGATACGAGACCGTAACAACAGGACATGCACCTAATTGATAAATTTGCAACATACAGGCCAGGGCTAACCATTTGTTTAATTGAGATGATTGATATGTAACACTGAATTAATTTTAAGTTTTTGCTTTTTATTTCTTATTATTTATTTTTAAGATTATTTATTTATTTGACAGAGAGACATCACAAGTAGGCAGAGAGGCAGGCAGAGAGAGAGAGAGGAGGAAGCAGGCTCCCTGCTGAGCAGAGAGCCCGATGTGGGACTTGATCCCAGGACCCTGAGATCATGACCTGAGCCAAAGGCAGCGGCTTAACCCACTGAGCCATTTGACAGAGAGATGGTGAGAGAGGAAACACAAGCAGGAGTGTGAGGAGAAGCAGGCTCCCTGCTGAGCAGAAAGCCTGATAAGGGGCTGATCCCAGGACCCCAGGATCAGGATCGTGACTTGAGCCTAAGGCAGATGCTTAATGACTGAGCCACCCAGGCACCCCAAGTTTTTCTTTTTTCAAGTAATGATAAAGATCAAAAAACTTTGGAAACCACAGCAAACTACCGTCTGTATCAACATGATCAGATTATATAGTACTCTTACATATCTTTTCCTCCTGTCAGGCATTAATTAATCTTTAAAATATTAGCTAGGAGAAGTTCTATTAAAGTTCTTATAAAAATAAGAGCAAAATATTATCACAATCAGAGAAGGCATGATCTTTTTTTTTTTTTTTTTTCTGGAAGTGTAGGAAATTACTGTGTGAAACAAAGTAGACTCCCTGGGAACCTGGTAAGCATTTCTGAAACTTCAAGCCAAGTTTTCTCATGTAATGTCATCAGTAACTGGAAAAGTCTAGAAAAGAAAATGACCACAATCTAAGAATGTTTTTTGCTAGAGGAAGCGGGAAGCAGGCAAATGAAAATACCACTCACACTTTTCAAAGGTGAGACAAAACATATCAAGACCATTCTTCCTACTTTTGTGGGCACGCACACACACACACGCACACACACGCACGCACACGCACATACACACACAAAACCAAACCGAAACAAAAAACTAAGTTTTAGCTTTTTTTTTTTAAACAACAACCAAAAAAGAAGTGTTTCTTTTTTCATTATCCCAGTGAGGGATGTTACTTCTCACCTTAGGTCGTTAAAAAGGTAATGAAACAATACAACCACATTAAAGCCAGGGAATGGGGCCTCCCATCCCTAATCTGGGCCTCCTGCCCTCCCTTTCCTGGGGCTGGCCTTCTCTGGAGGCCAGGCCACCTTCAAGCTCCCCTTCACTAAGGTACCAGCCAGGGGCTGTGCTTCCCCAGGCTCTGCCCTTTCTACCCTTTGCGCTTCAGACGCAGAAAGCCTGTCTGCACACTCACAGGATTTTCAATAAGGTCAGCAGTTTCCTCCCTGCTGGGGGGAAGGTGGCCACACAAACCCCTAGGCCAGGCACCGTCAACCATCCCCCCTTCTGTTTCCGCCCCACCCCTCAAAAAATAACATAAATACAAAATATTTTCATCCCCCATCAATAACTGGGCCCATGGCCAGCAATTAGAAAGGAGACGGCATCCTTTGCTCCAGCAGCAATGTCATCCATATCTATTACCATTACCACCACCACCACCACCACCCCCGCCCCCACACTTCCAACTACTCCTTCCTCTCATTCTCGGTCCTTCATTTTTGAACAAAACTGATGGGGGAGAAAATGTGATAACCTCTCCACAGGAGAACAAAATACATTTGGAAGAGCTGATAGTTTTCTTTAAACATCTTCAGAATTCAATGTATTTTTGACCACCGATACCTTAAAAATTGAGTTCTGGTCCAGGGACAGAAATCTTACTAAATTCCTGCTTTCTATTCACAAATAAAATTATTCTTCCCGTGCATGAGCTTACCTTAATCTTCTATAACACAAGCAGGAGAGGCCAGAATGCCCTAGGAGACCCACAAAAACCAGTCAGCCTAGAAACTCCACTGCTCCCCGGTCTCACGCTCCAAAAATTTCAGAAATACTAAAACTGCCTAAATTTGAGTCAATCTGATGGCTGTAAGCCAAACAGAGTCACTAGAAAGCTGTTAAATATTTCATCAGACTGTGGGACATCTTAATAATCCTGTCCCTAGGAATGTCCCTCAACATTTACGGAATTTCGAGCTTGGGGCCTTGGAGACCCCAAACCAGACAAAGAAAATCTCAGACCCACAAAAGCCACACAAGTTTGGTTAGGCAAATTTGGAAAACGGAGATTTGAAAATGACCAGCAACATCACCGCATTCCAAATACAACGGTACTTAAATTCCGCTAAAAAGAACATCCATCAAAGTAGGTATTTTCTTACTTTACCTAAAAAAGAAAAAATCATTTTAAACATCAAACACGGTGTGAACCAGAAACGGTATATAAAGTCAGGAGACTTTTTACAGCAGAGCAGAAGTTCTATGGATGCCCCCACACAGTCATGGGTGGGAAACACACGAAGGACGGAACCTGGAGCATCCCCGCGACCGGCTCCGGATGCTGCGGCGGCTCGTGACCCAGGGACCCGGCGCCCAGCTCGCGGTCACCTGCCGGGACGCGACCGCTGCCAACGTGGGCGCCCAAGCGCCAGGACGCGGAGGTGAGGGCGCGCGGCGGCCACGCGCTCTCCCCCGGCGCCCGTCACGCCCGCGGGACCAGCACTAGTGCTACTTCGGGCTGCACGCTTCCGACTTCGGATGCCGACGCGCGTGACACAGCGGAGAACAAAAAAGAAAGGCCCCGCACGCCCCAGGCCGGCCTCCGCCGGGGCAGAGAGCCCTCGCACAGCCCCTCGCGGCGGCCGGGGGCCTGGGGGCGGCGGCGGCAGCCCCGGCGCGAAAGCTCCGGCCCGGCGCGGGTTCCGGTGACCCGGCTGCGGCCAGGGCGCGGGCTCCGGGCCGGGAAGGACGGGGAGAGGGAAGGCGGCCAGGGCGGCCCGGGAGCCGCGCACTCACCTCCTGCCGCGGCTCCGGCGGCCCCTCAGCGCTGCCCGCCCGGCTCCAGGAACGCCCGCTGCTCTCCCGCCGCCGCCGGACTCGCGCCCTCGCCCGCTCCGCGCCGTGCGCTCCGCGCCGTGCGCCCCGCGCCGCCGCGTCTCCGGCCTCCGCAGCGGCGAGTCCCCGCCCCCGGACCGCGCCGGCGGCGTGGGGAGGAGGCGGTGCCGCGAGCGCGGGGCGGCGAGGCCGGGGGCGCGCCCGGACGCCGGCCCCACGGTGCGCGCGCCCCAGCCCGGACGCCGGTGTCGCGCCCCCTCCGCGACCGGCGTCCCCACCCCCGCCCCACGCGGCTCCGAAGCCGAAGGACGTGCAAGGATGGGAAGCGGCGGCGCGGAGCGAAGGGACCTGGAGGACCGACCTCTCACCTCACCCCCAACCCGGCCGAGGGAATTTTCTGGAATGTAGGGCCGACTCTATCCAGCGCCACCCACCTCGCCACACTCGCGTCTCCTTCAGTGGTCCCGGCCCAAACCACCCAGAGGAAAAGGGGCCAAGGAATAGCAGGAGTTTAGGAGGTCTAGCCCCACAGATTTGTCTTTTATCTTCCACCAATCTGTCCCAGTTCCTGGTCTCCCCAAGACTGTTATCCCTCAAGCTTTAATTTTTCGGCCTGTGGCCCTCCGGACTCCTTGTGGGTAAGATGAAGATTCTCGGACGCGGCGCGAGTGTGATCTGGTACTCTCTGAGGACGAAGCCCAGGAGTCTGAATTTTAAACAGCGCTCAGAGCGCACGTTTGCTCCTGAAGCCCCGCTAGGCCACGCCTCCCTGAGAGGATGCCAGGAAACAAATGATCTGCTGGATACCCATTCTAGAAAATTCTAAAACACTGGTTCTTAACCCTGACAGAACTGGCCAGATGTTAAAAAATTATATATATATATGCTTTTAGAGTATTTGGATGCCAGGGTCCCACCTCCAGAGTACTGAGTACAAACATGGGTAGTTTTGTTTGCTATAAAGCTTGCCAGATAATTATATGGTCAGCACTAAGAATAAATTCCAGGTTTATAGCTTTTCGAGCCCACCTAGCTCTGACTTCTGGAGAAGGAACCTCTTCCTGTCACCATTCCCAGATCTCTCTCTCTCTCTCTCTCACACACACACACACACAGAACACACAAAACAACTGCAGCAACAAACAACACAAGTAAATACACAAACTCTTAAGGGAATGCTCGCAGCCAAAATGGTTTTCAACCAGAACAAAGACTCACCTTGAAAAGACCAACAAGATTCCTTACTACCACTTGAGCATAGTCTCAAATTCAGAAAAAGGATCCTTTATGAACCAAAAACCTCCTAACTGAATTTAAGTAATAGAGTAATAGTCTATAGCCCAAAATGATATTTTTGTGATCTGATGTTAGACAATTGTCCTGCTGGACCGAGACTGCAAAAGCCAGGGGGTGCATTGGACATCCGCCTTGTCTTTTCGGATGAGTTGTATCACTCCTTTCTAATCTTCTAACTGTAAGTGACTACAATCAGGATTTTTGGATAGGTACAGTAAATTGCTCCTTCTGGCTTCCCTAGTTTTGGTCTGCCTTCTTAGGCTGGTGGGCCATAACTTGCACCACATTTGCCTCTAAGCAAGATTCCATCGTGTGACTAAGCTAGTGACTTTTTCCCCAGTTTTATTAAAAATAATTGACCTACCTCTCTGTGTAAGTTTAAAGTGTCCAGCATGATGGTTTGATTTATAGATATCATAAAATGATTACCACAGTAGGTTCAGCTAACTATAGGACAATTGTGTTGTTTTTGTTTTCCATTTTCTTTTCAGTGTTCCAAAACTAATTGTTTATGCATCACATGCAGTGCTCCATGCAATCCGTGCCTTCCTTAATACCCACCACCAGGCTCACCCAACCCCCCAGCCCCTCCCTTCCAAAACCTTCAGTTTGTTTCTCAGAGTCCACAGCCTCTCTTGGTTCATCTCCCCCTCCCAATGTCCTCCCCATCTCCCAATGTCCTCTGTGTTATTCCTTATGCTCCACAAGTAAGTGAAACCATATGATAATTGACTCTCTCTGCTTGACTTATGTCAGTCAACATAATCCCCTCCAGTCCCATCCATGTTGATACAGAAGTTGGGTATTCATCCTTTCTGATGGAGGCACAATACTCCATTGTATATATGGACTATAGTACAATTGTTTAAAAAGAAGAAAAAAAGGAAGAAAAAATTTCTTGTGATGAGAACTCTTATGATTTACTCTGCTAACCACTTTCTATAAATCATACAGCCGTGGTAGCACTAGGCATCACGTTGTACGTCACAACCCTTGGTACCTATTTATCTTATAACTGCAAATTTGTACCTTTTGACACTTCTCCGATTCCCTCCTCCTCATACAACCATCTCTGGTGACCACAAATCTGATCTTCTTTCCCTAAGATTTCTTTTTTTTAAGACTCCATATATAAGTGAAATCATACAGTACTTGTCTTTGTCTGATTTATTTCACTTAGCATAATGCCCTCAAGGCCTATCTGTGTTGTCATAAATGGTAGGATTTTCTTTTTATGGCTGAATAATATTCCACTGTGTGTGTGTATGCGTAAATATGCACACATACCACATGACTATTCATACATCCATTGATGGACACTTAAAGTTGTTTCCATGTCTTGGCTATTATAATGTTGCTGTGTATTTGGGGGTGTATATATCTTTTCGAGTTAATGTTTTTGTTTCTTTTGAATAAATACCCAGGAGTGGAATTAAAAAATTAAAAAAAATTTTTTTAATTTTTGAGGCTCTTCCATACTGTTTACCATAGTTAAACCTGTGATTTTTTTTTCCTTTTCAAGTAGGCTCCACACCCAGTGTAAAGACTGCAGTGGGGCTTGAACTCATGACCCTGAGGTCAAGACCCGAGTCTTGACCTGAGTATCAAGAGTTGGATGCTTAACCGACTGAACCACCCAGGAGCCCCTAGCCCTTAATTCTTTTTTTTTTTTTTTAATTTAAATTCATTTAACAAACATAAAGTACATAGTTTCAAATGTAGTGTTCAATAATTTATCCATTGCATATAACACCCAGTGCTCATCACATCACTTTCCCTCCTAATGCCCATCACCCAGTGACCCCGTCCCCCACCCCCTTCCCCTCCATCATCCCTCAGATGAGAGTCTCTCATAGTTTTTCTCCCTCTCTGATGACTTCCCATTCAGTTTTTCCTCCCTTCCCCTATGATCCTCTGCGCTGTTTCTTATTTTCCGCATATGAGTGAAGCCATATGATAATTGTCTTTCTCTGATTGACTTATTTCACTCAGCATAACAGCCCCCCTCGTTCCATCCACGTTGATGTAAATGTCAAGTATTCATCCTTTTCTGATGGCTGAGTAATATTCCATTATATATATGAACCATATCTTCTTTATCCATTCATCTGTTGGTGGACACCTTGGCTCTTTCCACAGTTTGGCTATTGTGGACATTGCTGCTATGAACATTGGGGTGCAGGTGCCCCTTTGGATCACTACATTTGTATCTTTGGAGTAAATATACCTAGCAGTGCAATTTCCCATCCCATGATTCTTAAACATTTATGGAACAAGCCCACATGTCTAGATGTTAGGGCAGTTGTTTGAATCAATACATCTTTGCTGAGGGGGAAGGAGTCCTTTTCAAGTTTCATGAGACTCCTTATGATGAAATTTGGCATTTAAAAAAAAAGACTTATTTATTTATTTTAGAAAAAGAGTGCTTGGGCTGGGGGGAGAAGCAGAGAGAGAGAGAGAGAGAGAATCTCAAGCAGACACCCTGCTGAGCACAGAGCCCAATGCGGGGCTCCATCCTAAGACTCTGAGATCATGACCTGAGCTGACACCAATAGTCAGTGACTCAACTGACTGAGCCACCCAGGCACCCTGAAATTTGGCATTGAAAAGAAGCGGGTATACATATAGGATTTGCATTCTATAAAGTTCTCTTTGATTTCTTCAAGGCCTCTCACCCAAAATATTTAATCAATCGCCAGCCCTAAAAATTCGGCTGGGCAGATTCTGATTCACTGACATGCGAGGGGCTGTGGTGGCCGGTTGGAGTGGGCATCTGTGTTTTGTCTGTTCAACATCCTTTCCCATCACTTCTCGGCCTTTTGTCTAAGGTCAAGTGTAGCATCCTTTCCCTCACTTGCTAGTAACACACTGTTTTCATACAGGAATCTCCTCCCATCTCCAAGGGATACAGCCTTGGTAGATTGTCAAAGCAATGTTCTCTCCAGCTCAAGGGATGGGCCTTATAGAAGTTTCCTGTTTGCTGCTCTAACAAATTATTCAACTTAAACCAACACAAATTTAGTATCTTAAAGCTCTGTAGGTCAAAACTTTCACCAAGGCGTCAGCAGGGCTGCATTCCTCTCTGGAGACTCTAGAGAAATCCCTTTCTTGCCTTTTCCAGCTGCTAAATTCTCCCTGCTTTCCTGGGTTTGTGACCCCCTCCCTCCACCTTCAAAACTAGCAATTTTATAGTTAGTAACGTCTTTCTAATCCTGCTTCCACAGTCACATCTGTCAGATCCAGTTAGAAAGTTTTCCTCACTTCTTAGAATCCTTGTGGTTGATTATACTGGTCTCACCCAAATAATGCAAGGTAATCTTTCCACCTCAAGGCCCTTAACTTAATCACATCTGTAAAGATCCCTTTTGTAAGGTCACATTAACAGACTCCTAGGATGAACACATGGACATCTTTGTTGGGGTCGGGCATTATTCTGCCTACCAGAGACGCCTAAACTTAGCCAGTCCATTGCACTCTGTTCCTGGAATGAACAAAGTGATGATTTGAGGACTGAAAAATATTGAAATGGGGTGCCTGGGTGGCTCAGTGGGTTAAAGCCTCTGCCTTCAGCTCCGGTCATGATCCCAGGGAGGGATCGAGCCCCGCATAGGGCTCTCTGCTCCACAGGGAGCCTGCTTCCCTTCCTCTCTCTGCCTGCCTCTCTGCCTACTTGTGATCTCTGTCTGTCAAATAAATAAATAAAATCTTAAAAAATATATCAAAATGCACTTATCTCAATGATAGCACCCATCTTTCTCAGCATATAATTCTGTAGGGTGGATTCTGTGCATTCCCAAAGCCCAACTCTTTTATCTACCCCTTAATTCTTAGGCTTTGCCAGTAGCCTAGAATTTGCTGGAACTAAACGTAACAGTAGAACATCAGTGCAATATCAATTAGAGCTCTTGGTTGCAAACAACAGGAACAGCCTCCATCAATCGTAAGGAAAAGGGGAATTAACTGGATAAAGGCCAGGGTGTCACAGAATCAATGGTGAGAATCAGTGAAATCAGATTGATTGTTTTTCAATCAACTTGGAAAACGCGGATGCTGCAGAAAGCTAGGGAGCAGAAGTCACTGCAAAAGTGACACAGCAGAAAGCGTGTGTAGTCTGCATGTCGCATTCCTCTATCTTTAAGAAATAGGACTCCCAACTGACCTCATGTCCTTGTAACACTTGCTCAAGATACATAGAGCCCAGAGGGGGCTTCTAGTTGGAGGAATTGATTCTGAGCCTATCCGCCCAGGCTAACAGGGACAACTCATCTGGTTTCTGCTGCGGGCTGGGGCTACTAATTCTCATCAAGGCTACACCAAGGCTACACGCCAATCTCCCCAAGGAAGGAGACTGAGATGCCTATAAAAAGAGATAGAATGCTGGCAGGCAAAAAAACTAGCAAATGTCCCCCACAAATATCCAAAATTCAAAGGGCAAGGAGGAGGGGAAATCATATCTATTTAGGAAAATCAGGAGAGACTATATAGAAAGTGGATATAGAACAGGGGCTATCCTATAGAAATGGAATAAGGCACATATATAATTTTATTATTTTTATTTTTTTTTAACTTATGTAATGTCTATACCAAATGTGGGGTTCGAACTCATGATCCCAAGATCAAGAGTTGCATGCCCTTCTAACTGAACTAATCAGGCACCCCGTAACATTTATAATTTTAAATTTTCTAGTAGCTGCATTAAAAAAATAAGAAAAAAGAACAAGTGAAAATAATTTAACAACACCTTATATAACCCACTATATCCAATGTATTATCATTTACATGTATTATCAATTACATGTATTATCAATTATCAATTTACATGTATTATCAATTATTACAATGTATTATCATTTACATGTATTATCAATTACATAGACATGTAATTCATAAAACGTTGATGAGACATTTTACAGATAGTTAAGTATTTAATGGAAAAATTTACACTGCTCCAGTTTTTTTTTTTTAATTTAAATTAAATTAAAAATCCATTTCTTGGGGCGCCTGGTGGCTCAGCCAGTTAAGTAGCTGACTCTTGGTTTCCACTCAGGTCATGATCTCAGGGTCATGAGATCGAGGTTTACACAGAGCTTATGCTCAGCATGGAGTCTCCTTGAGATTCTCTCCCTCTGTCCCTTCCCCCATTCATGCTTGCTCTGTCTGTGTCTCTCTTTAAAATAAAATCTTTTAAAAAATTTCAGTTCTTCCTTGGCACCAGCCACATTTCAGGTGCTCAAAAGCCACACGTGGTTAATGGCTACCATATTGGAGAGCCCAGATCTAGAAGGATGGTGTATCAGTGTGGGTCCAATCAGGAGAGAGAAAACATAGTAATTTGAAGAGGGGATGTTTAATATTTTTTAAAAAAATCATAATTGAAGCAGGGTATTGGACTAACGAGGGTTTGGCTGGTAAGATGCAAAGAGAACTCTAAACAATGTAGGAATGGTGGATATATGAGGCAGCCAATACACCCTTAGGGCTGAGATAGATCATCCAAGTATCCAAGTAAGAGCTCTCCATCTACCCACCTACCCAAGAAGAAGGAGACCAAGATCTCACTGGAGAGAGCATAGCTATGGTTCTTAAATGGCTGAGAAATTTCTACTGGCTGTGGTCCCAGTAGAAGTTGGTGAAAATCTGTCCTCCAGAACTTTCCAGAAATCACCTTCTGCTCTTGGTTGCCCCTGGCTGCCCTTCACTGCAGAACCTCGACACCAAGGAAGCCATGTGTGCTGTGGGAACCATAAGCATGGATATTTTTATAAAGACAGAAACATGAAGGAGAACTACTTCAGCATGATGACAGGAAAAAACATGACACAGAACAAGGGGATTAGTCAGGACTGGGGAACCACTGTAGGTGGGAGGGTAAGATAGAAGCGCAGCCCTGTTGCCCAGGGTTCAGGAGGAAACCTCAGACTAAACAAAATTCCATACAGCATCATATTCTTCCCCAAATACCAGTCAGGTCACATCACCCCTCTCTCCAAAAACTGTTAGTGGTTTTTTCTTGCCAATTCAGAATCATAGCTGTCTCTCTGTCCAGGTTTCCTCAAATCATGTCAGGCCACTACTCTGTGCTTCCCAGAATCTGGCTTTGCTCTGCTATTCTGCCTGAAATCTCCCCTTTCCCTCCCCTTTCTTGCAATTCAGCTCAAAAGCCCCAGTCATCAAAGCCAACCCTAGCACCCACCACATTCTGCCCCACAAAGTAAAGACTGTAAAGTTCCCAAAGGAATGGGAAGCTCAGTATCCTCCCCAACACTTGCACGGATACATAACTCAGACTGGACTGGAGCTCCTGTGGGGGGCACAGTGGAGACGCTTTCCAAATACTAAATAGTTGTAATCAATGGAAGGGAACAGAATAGATGGTCCTCATCACAGACATCTTGCTACACTCGCTTTTCAGAATGCCTTTTTCCCTTATTCAGTTACCGGCACCACTGTGTTTTCAAGTCACCCCTCACTGACTTTCCGATCCTCAATGTCTGAAGTGAGCTGAAGAGTGACCCCAAAAAGGTATTTCCAGGTCCTAATCCCTGAACCTGCCCTCATAGGGCAAACATGTGATTAAACTAAAGATCTTGAGGCACTTGTCCTGGATGACCCAGGTGGGCGAAACACAATCCTAAGTGTCCTTGTGAGGGAAAAACAGAGAGGGTTGTAGACAGAGAGGGAAAGAAGCCCTGTGATCACAGAAGCAGAGCCTGGAGTGACAGGGTCACAAGTCAAGGAAGGCCTAGAGGAAGGCCGGGAGTCACCAGAAGCTGGAAGGGGTAGGAAATAGTTTGTCTCCTAGAGCCTTTGGAGTGAGCCCAGCCCTAGTCCCACTCCCACAGGAGAATAGAACTGCAGCTGCTGTAACTGCCCAGCTTTGGCGATCTGTCCTGGTAGCCGCAGGAGACTAATACAATCCTGGAGTCTACAGTGACTGGGTCACAGATAGTCACGTGACCCACTGCATGCAGTGAAACTCCCGAGGACATATTCTCTTCAGCCACTGGGAAATAGAAGCTCTTTTTTTCCCACTAAGACAGCCCGTCCTGGGACAATATAACCCTAGAGCTGCTTAAGATCACAAAGTGGATACACTGGCCTGATAGGCTGAGAAAGACGGGCAAACACCAATGTTGATGGTGTCATTTGATCTTCTGGATCCAGCTGTATCTGACGGGCAAACACCAATGTTGATGGTGTCATTTGATCTTCTGGATCCAGCTGTATCTGAAACCAGCTTTATCCCGGATTTTCAGTGATATTGGCCAATGACTTGACCATTTTACTCAAGCCAGCTGGCACTGGATTTCTGTCACAAGCAGCCCAGCAGATTCGGACTCAGTACTTTTGTTATTGGTATAGGGTTGTCAGTCACATGTGAGCTTCAGGTAAACAATAAAGAAGTTTTTCAGTGTAAGTATGTTTCAAATATTGCATGGGTCAGATAATTTTTAAAAATTGTTATTTATCTGAAATTCAAATTTAACTGGGAATCCTGGTATTTTGGGTTCTGTCTTTTGCTAAGACAATCTTATGTCGGAAAAAGTTTTTTATTGATCACTTGAAACCTTTGAAAAGCCAGGTTATAGTACAAAGCATGGTAAGAATAATCCTTCTAAAGTAGATGTTTCTAATTTTAGACATTCCGATAACAATCTTCAATGTCCTATATTAACTGGGGTTTTAAAAGTGTGTGGTTATGTCCTCCTGGTGTTGTGAACATTAATGTGTTCTGAGGTTGAGAAGGAAATAATTCAAGGCCTCCCACCAGTGAGCGAAGCAGTAAAAAAAGAAAGGTGCCTTTGTGTGTTATGAGACCCACAACTGCCTTTAACACTGATGCCCTTACTGAACTTCATTCACAGTTGTCTCTGGTTGTGGAACATACTCATTAGGGAACAGTCCAGCAACAAAGGATTGGGAAGGAACCAGTTGGAGAGGCAGGGGAGAGGGCTGTGAGATGCCTGTCAGCTTCCTTGAGCAGAGGGAGGGAAAGGGCCAAGCTGAGGGTCTCCTGAATCTGGGGGCCGAGCTGACGACATGAGGTTCTGTATATACACCGTCATACCCAGCCCAGGTCATGTGTCTCTGTTTTGTGCTAAGAGGAAGTTGTTCTAGAAGAGGTAGTCTATCTGCTTTACAGACATTTGCATCTCTTTTGTTCTCAAAATATGTCCCCTCAGCCTCCTCAGAAAAGGCTTCTAAAAGAGGTTAGTGCTTTGACCTCAACACTCAGGACTGTAGAATGACTGATTCACAGTTTAACTTGGCAGCAATATTAAGAATACTTGAATACTTAGAAACTTCAGTTCCCTGGCTCATGACTTTTCCACTAGAGCTGATTTTCCAATGATGTTGGAAAAAAGAGGCTCTTTCTTGAAAACACAGTTTGAAATGTCAATTGCATTTCAGTAACTTCGGTCCTTTGTTTTGATGTGTATTCTCTTTTTTCATACAAGGGTGTATTAAGTGCTGTGGGTTAGGGCACACGCATCTGGCTCCCTCTCCTAGTTTATGTTCCCACTGACTTATTATCTTGCCAAGTCTGGCAAGCTCCCCACACCCAACAAGATCTTCCAACAACCCCAGGGACAAACCTCTGTGTCCACCTAGAGTGACACAGTGACGTCACACCCCTGTGGGTAGTGGATGGGTCATACCTGGTGTTAGTCCTGAGAATAGACTTTAGGAAAAGTTTTCAATTAACAATTAATTGCGCCTCGGATAAACCTCATTGGCCACGATACTGCCACTGCGCAAAGCTATGGACTTTAGAAAAAAAAAAAAGATTTCATTTTTTATTTTTAAAGATTTATTTATTTGAGAGAGAGAAAATATGCATGGTCTCATGTGCCGGGGGAGGGGAGTGCAGAGGGAGAGAATCTCAACCAGACTTCCCCCCTGAGAGTGCACAGCCCCATGGGGGCTCGATCTCACAACCCTCAGATCATAACCTGAGCCAAAATCAAGAGTTGGACACCACTCAATCAACTGAACCACCCAGCACCCCACAAGATTTTTTTTTTTTTAATAATATCTACACCCAGTGTGGGGCTTGAACTCACAAACCTGAGATCAGGAGTTGTGTGCTCTACCGGCTCAGCCCGCCAGGTGTCTGGAGAGAGAATTGAAGCGAGCCGGCAAGAGGGTCAGGCTCCTGAGTCTGGAGCAGCGATTCTCAGCTGAGGCTATGGTGATCCCAGGGAGCACTTGGAAATGTAAATTGAAATTATTTGACATGTAGCATGGTATAGTTAAAGGTGTACAACACATTAATTCTTTCACATATTGTAACATGATAGCCATTGTAGTAATAATCAGCACCTTTACCAGGTTATGTGATTATCACTTTTTAGTGGTTGAAATAATTCAGTTCTAGTCTCTTGGTAAATTTGAGAAATATAATGCAAGATTGCTGTCTAGAAGAGACTTCCTCTCTTGAAGAATGACTCACATGGGTGGGGGAGCGGTCTACTCTTGACCTTTATTTAAGTATCCTGCAAAACAGGGGCACCTGGGTGGCTCAGTCATTGGGAGTCTGCCTTTGGCTCAGGTCCTGATCCCAGGGTCCTGGGATGGAGTTCCCGAGTTGGGCTCCCTGCTCAGTGGGGAGCCTGCTTCTCCCTTTCCCACTTGCCTGCTTGGTTCCTTCTCTGGCTGTCTCTCTGTCAAATAAATAAAACCTTTAAAAAAATTTTAAGTATCCCGCAAAACAAAACATGCTTGCACCCCCAATTCCAATAGTGGTGCCCAGGCCACTCTGCAATTGACAAGCACTGGTCTCAACAAAGAAATCTAAAGATCCAGGGGGAAGTACAAGGATATTCACCAGGCAGAAGGCCTGGAAAGATCTTTTTCCTTGTAGGCTGCTCCCACTCTATGGGACATGAACTTCAAACCCGAGAGGGAGCTTTGCTTTGCATATAATTTTAAGATGAGGGTCAGCTGCCATTGATTAAACAAAAACAAACAAACAAACAAACAAAAACCCCTAAATGATAGTGACTTAGCCTCACAAAGTTCTGATCTCTCACAAAGTAAGCCTTCGAGTAGACAGTCGGGCGGAAGGGGCATGTCAGCAGAGTCAGCAGAGACTCAGCCTCCACTGGTCCCAGATGTGACCCCAGTTCATAGGGCCCAAGATGGGTGTTTCTGCTGCAGCTGTCCCTTCCACACTCCACCCAGATGACCAGAGGAAAAGAAAGCTTACTCCCTCGCTTTAAGGACGCCTCTCTTAGAAGTTGCATATGACATTCCCGATTACATTCCTTGGCCAGAACTTAGGCGCCTGTCTACCCCCAGCTGTCAGGTAGCCGGGAAGCAGAGGCTCATACTCTGGTTTGCCATGTGTCCAGCTTAAAACTGTGAGTCCTGTTCCTAAAAAAGACAGGAAGAGAACTCTTTAGTGACAGCTAGCAGTCCTTGCCCTTCCTGGGAGGACAGATTACCAACATCAATGACAAGTGAAGCCCTAGTATTTTGCTCAAGCTGGGTTTCAGTGGTCCAAGCCTGATTCAGTAGGGGAAGAGGAAGCACTGACCGAGGCCTGCAGAGAGTTTTAGCCCCCATGTCAGAGAATCCTAACATTGGGACTTTAGGGATCATCAAGTCCAACATCTTCTTTTTAAATGTTTTTGATTCTTAGCTAACATATTCTTAGCTAACATAGGTTTTTTCTTTTTTAAAAAATTTTTATTATTATAAAATGTATTATTTGCCCCAGGGGTACAGGTCTGTGAATCATCAGGCTTACACAATTCACAGCACTTACCATAGCACATACCCTACCCAATGTCCATCACCCAGCCACCCTATCCCTAACCCCCTCTCCCTAGCAACCCTCAAATTGTATTGTGAGATTAAGAGTCTCTTATGGTTTGTCTTAACGTATTTTTTTTTTCCTGTTTCCAGCATTTATTTATTTATTTATTTATTTATTTATCTCCTGTCTACCCTGCCATCCCTGATCTTTGATTGTCAAATTTTTGGTTCTCGGACTGCAAGTTTTTAAGTAAACATACTTAAAAGTGACTGATGACCCCAAAGAGTTTTTGATCATGTGGGTTTCACAATCAATATTTTAGAGATTAAAATTGAGAAATCTTTTTTTTTTTTTTAAGATTTTATTTATTTATTTGACAGAGAGCGATCAAAAGTAGGCAGAGAGGCAGGCAGAGAGAGAGAGAGAGGGAAGCAGGCCTCCCGCTGAGCAGAGAGCCCTACTCGGGACTTGATCCCAGGATCCTGAGATCACGACCTGAGCCAAAGGCAGAGCCTTAACCCACTGAGCCACCCAGATGCCCTAAAATTGAGAAATCTTAAAAACATTACAGTACTCACAGTGCCCATGATTTTGTAACCAATAGAACATGCAAATATTTTCATAACACATATTTGCATCAAATAACATGTGTATACATCCACACTTTGAAATCAAGGTGCTTGATCTGATTAATGTATTAACCAACTACACATATTACACATATATTACACATTTGTTTTTTAAAATATTGACAACTGTATTTCAGTATGATTGGTTTCTTTATTTTTCTTCATGTAAAAGTTTTATTCTGAAAAGTCCCTAGGCTCTTGATCTAGGCACTCTGTGTTCATGGCCTAAGGCACAGGAAAACCAGAAAAACAAACAAAAAAGTTTCAGTTGCTCTTTGAATTTCCAAAGCCCCAGTGTGAGGGAGAAATGGAGAGTAGATTTAACTCAGAGGTCATTAGCCTCTTCCTGACACCCAGGAGGCCTCTGGGGGTATTTTCCAGGCCTCCAGCTACCTGCTCTCCATCTGAGTGAGTGCTGTACTGGGTCACAGACCTGTCTTGACCCAGTTTTCTTCTCGGACAGATGGGTGAGGGTCACATTCCTCTGCAGCCAGAAGCCCCCATGCATTGCCCAGAGGGACTGTGCTTTCGTCAGGAACCCAGCTAAGCTCAGTCCCAAACAACCCACTTCTGCCTCTTTCCATAGCCCATTGTGGGCCTCATGAGATATAAAGAGGACCTAGGCCCCTAGAGGGGTGGTGCGTTGTGGAAAAAGAGGCCCCCACCTCGATATTGGATCACTCCTGTGTCTGGTGGGATCAGACAGAACCATCTGGAGATTTTTCTGTGGATCAGGTTAGAGAAAAACTCACTCCTATCACACACAGGGCAGGGGAGGAGGTCTGGAGGTAATGCAGTCCTTTGCCCAGGAAGTAATATTTCCTTATTTTAATGTCTCTGCGGGCTCGGAGTGGATGTGGCCCCAGAACCCGTGTGTGGGCACCCACGCTCCCCTCCCCCATTCTCTGGGGCTGATTTCAGCACCAAGCTCCTATTGCTATGGTAATGAGCCAGGGAAGCTTTCCGAGCTGGCCAGGAAAAGAGGAAACTTCATAAAAGAAAGGGCAAATCAGGGCCACAGTGTGAAATCTGGAAAGAATCCGAGAGGAGTGAGAATTTGAATTAATGATGGAGGAGATACAGCAGCGAAGCCCGCTTAAACCCATGGGGGAAGGACCGGGGTGGGGCGGTGGCAGAGGGGCAGAGGTCATCTGGAGGCTTGGGTGTAACTTGTCCTGCCCCCAGTGGCCTCCAGGCAACAAGCTAACTGTCCCAGATGCCTGACGCTTACCAGCAGCACTTTGTGCTTACAAGTTCTTCTCCCTCACACAGATGTGCATTCTTAAGCAAACCCTCCGGAGACAGAAATATATGTATCAAGGCACTAAAACACTTGATCATTTAAAATACATATTTTTTTTCTTTTCATGTACCAGAATAGAGCACCCTTCACACATGGAGGGATCAGCTGGAAAGGGGACAGAAGGAAGCACATACAGCAAAGAAGGGAAAGGAGAGAAAGATGGAGGGGTTTGCCGCAGGGGGGCTTTGGAATTGCCCAAGATTCCCAGGACTAGAGTTAAAGAAAAATCATTCAGAGCGTGGACAACACCAAAAGCTGCTGACGACGGGGAGCCGTGAGAACTCCCATTCATTGCTTCTGGGAATGCAGCCTCCTCCGCTCGCTCTGGAAGATAGCTGAGCAGTTTCTGACAAAACGAAATACACCCTTCCCATACGATCCAGCCGTTGTGCTCCTTGGTATTTGCTCAGACACTGGAAACCCAGCTTCACGCAAAAACTTGCACATGGATGTTTCTAGAAACTATGTTCATAACTGCCCAAACTCGGAACTTGCAACCAAGATGTCCTTCAGTGGGTGAACGGGTAAATAAACCTTGGTCCCCCCCCAGACAATGGGATTTTATTCAGGACTAAAAAGCAATGAGCTACCGAGCCATGAAAAGACACGGGGGAACTTTAAATGCATACTTGCTTAGTAACTGAAAGATGCCAGTCTGAAAAGGCTGCGTACTGTCTGATTCCAACTATATGACATTCTGGAAAAGGCCAGGCTATGGGTAAGGTGGTTTAAAAATACCAGTGGTTGCCCGGCGTCAGGGTGGGAGCCGGATGAATGGTGGATCACAGAGGACTTCTAGGGCAGTAGAAGTACTCTGTAACAAACGATCGAGTTCATTACACATTTCTACCAAAGCTGTACAATACGCAACAGCTAGAGCGAACCTTAGGGTACACTGTGGGCTTTTGGTGGTGTATCAGTGTATGCTTGTCAGTTTTAGGAAACATGTCACACTGATGAGGGATACTAAAGGGGTGGGGGAGGCTTTGCATGTGCAAGGATGGAGGGTGGAGGAAGTGTATGGGAAATCTCTGTACCTTCTTTTCAATTTTGCTGTTCTGAAAAAACAATAATAGTGGCTCATAACATATTTGTAACGTAAAGCCTGTTTCATTACTTGTAAGCACCTTTCCAAAAATGGTTGTGGCCATGCAGAATGAAATAGACACACTCCTTCACGGTACCCTGAAACACGGAGCCCACCTGGCCGGCTCAGTCTGTGCAGCATGTGACGCTTGATCGTGGGTGTGAGGTCAAGCCCCACGCTGGCTGTAGAAATTACTTAAAAAATTAGGGGCACCTGGGTGTCTCAGTGGGTTAAGCCTCTGCCTTCAGCCCTGGTCATGATCCCAGGGTCCTGGGATCGAGCCCCCACATCGGGCCTTCTGCTCAGCAGGGAGCCTGCTACCCCACCTTCCCACCCCACCTGCCTGCCTCTCTGCCTACTTGTGATCTCTGTCAAATAAATAAACAAAATCTTAAAAAAAAAATTAAAATCTTAAAAACAAAAATTAAAAAACAAAACAAAACCAGCAAAACAGCTAAGTTCAAAAAGAACGCAGACCTCGAAGCCTGATTAAATACTAACACAGACATCCATGACAAAAGCCAGCCATCACCAGAGGTCACCATCTATCATACACTGTGTCGAATTCTCACTCTCTGAAAGGACTCCCTGAAATATATGAAATAAACACAACTTCTGTTCTCATTTCACAGGTGAGTCTTGAGGCTTGGAAGTTAAGTGACTTGCTCCAGTCAGAGCAAGTGCGGGTAGAGGCGGTGGGAGCTGGAAACCTGCTGGTGGGTCAGGCTACAGAAGCCCAAGCGGGAGCCATTTTGCTCTACTGGACGCAGTTCCTGTTCTGAAGGTGCTCCAAGTTCAGGGACCCCCATGGGAGCCTTTCTGACCAAGGCTTCCTGGTGGTCCGAAGACCTGATTCAAGTGAGGCTCTGCTTTCTAACACAAGGCTGGACCCACTTGGTAGCCTGGTGTTCTTTTCAAAATATGCCAAAAGGTGGGGTCTTCCAGAAGGAGAGAGAATGATCTGCCAAAAGCAGTTTTCTGTCAGGTGTTTTTCTCTGTCAATGCTGAACAACCATTTTTAAAAAGAACAACTGAAGGAAGAGGTTTTCTCCCTGTTTCTAAACAGACACTGCCTGGTGGGGCTGAGGATGGTCCTGGAGCAGCCATGGAGCCAGAATGGGCCTGGCCGGGTTTTCGCTCCTGGTCCTTGTGCCGCGCTGTGGCCCTGGGGCTTCAGGGTCTCAGGGGCACTGAGCCACCTCTCAGACTCCCAGTGCCCTGACTGCCAGAGGCCTTGGCCGTGGCCGCTAGCAAGGTCTTAAGAGTCACAGAGCCCTCTGGGTTATTTCCAGTTCCTGCCTTGGTTTTAAATGGCTATTTCTTTTCTTTTTTCTTTCTTTCTTCTTCTTCTTTTTTTAATGTTTTATTCATTTTTTTGACAGAGAAAGAGATCACAAGTAAGCAGAGAGGCAGGCAGAGAGAGAGAGAAGGAGGAGGCAGGCTCCCTGCTGAGCAGAGAGCCCGATGCGGAACTCGATCCCAGGACCCTGAGATCATGACCTGAGCCGAAGGCAGAGGCTTAACCCACTGAGCCACCCAGGCGCCCCTGAATGGCTATTTCTGGGCTGGTATTTGTGAGATGTGGGCACTGGCTCTGTCTGGATGCACATCCCGTTGGGATCCCTTGGTGCCCACAGGCAGGTTTGTACTTGTGCCCTCATCAGCCTGCACTGTGTCTCAGCAAGCATTCACCGAGTGCCTACTGTGAGCTCAGTCATCAAACAAGGGGCAGAGCATCAGAGTAAGAACTAAGATACCAGATCCCCGCTCTAGGGTCCCCCCGACTCACTTACACAACAGTGGTGTAACAGACACACAGCTTACATTGTTAAGCACGCTCAGAGAGCGAGGAAGCTCTGAGCCACTCCTACACACCTTGCCCTGCTCATCAGTTCCATCTGCCTGGGCCTGCGTTCTGTCCTTTCAACGAACTGGTGATCTAGTAACAATTTTCTCTGAGTTCTGTTTTCTGCAGCAGATTATTTGAACCTGAGGAGGAGGGGGTGGGGATCTCCAATCTGTAGCCTGTAACTCGGACACACAGGTGACCTCTCTGCCCAGCCACTGGCTGACCACCGAGTTAATAGCACAGGAATCTAGTGACCACACACAGCAAAGAACACAGAATTTACAAAGTTAGTTCAGAAAAGGCACTAAGCCAACAGTTGCAACTGCCATGAGCAGCAATCATGAGGCCTGGCTTGGGGAAAGTCTGATATTCAGGATGCTTCCATTATAATGTTCATCATCACAGCCTGGACTTGTCACTGGAGCCATGTCTCCTGGCTGGGGTCAAGTAGCTCCTACATGTTCTACCTCTCTCTTGTTGGCCTCCCAAGCCGTGCACATCCTTGTACTGCTTCCCAGCAGAGGTTTAACCAAGGCCAGGAAGATGGGGTGGGTTTTCCTGACTCCCCCTACTCCCCTCACCCAGTGCTGCAGGAGAGGAAAAAGTTTTCCTCAACCTCTTAAGGTCCTTGTCTGGGTCTGGAAATTAACAGACAGAAGAACAGGGGGAAAGCAGGCAAAGTGTATTGATTTTTGCTGTGGGAGCCTCACAAGACCATGGAGACCAACAGAAGCAACAAGAGCAGACAGCTCTCCTACCTTTTAGACAAAGGAGCAATAAACGTGAATTGACAGACACAGAGCTTTGGGCTAGGGTTGGTAAACCTTAAAGAACTAGGAAGATAAGGGTTAATTTAACCAGGTTTGTTCATACGGCCTTGGTGGCCCTAAATTCTTTGACTCTCATGATGCGAATGTCCTCTCCATGGTCCAGGGAGAGAAAATTCTACACAGGAGTATTCTGACCTACTTCAGAGAAGAAGGGCTGACGGCTGGGGGTCAGAGGGACCTTCCTGCTTCTGCTCTATAAGAAAGTTCTTTCAGCTTCTATATTTAATTCGCCAAGGTGTCGTATTTGGGGTAGCATGTCCTGACATTCACTGGCCTGGTGCTGTACTCCGTCTCCTCCTAGTATCCAGGACATTGAATGCGCTGCTGTGGAGACCTCCCCGCCCTGGGGCAGCCCCTTGTCCAGGGAGGCACCTGCTTTAAGGGGAGGGCTGCCTACACTTCCCATGCAGGTGCCCTGCAGCTAAGTGCTGGGTCCCTCCTCACGAAGGATGCGTGAGAGAATGCAGACTTCATTTCCTGCAAATGTCTGCCCAGTGGTGGGATCATACAGGAGATCTATTTTTAGTGTTTTGGGGAAGCTCATACATTTCCCAGAGTGGCTGTATCACTTAAATTTTTACATATAAATGAGAAATTTTTCAAGAACCTCTCCAGCACAGAACATGAGGAGAACATTTTCAAGACCTTAGACGGGCACCAATTTCCCAGAATGCAAAGTATACGAACCATAGGAACAAACCAGTAACTTAGAAATGACTGAAATGAAGGACTGGTTCTCCTTCTTCCATTTCTGGTGAGTGTGCTGGTCTGTGGCTCCAGCTGCCCCTGAATGGCTACTGTTTCCCGAAATCCTTGAGGATGTGGCTGAGGTTTCCTGACCTGTGCACAGATCAAGTTGACGCCCTCTGTCAGTGGTCTCCCAGGCGTGTCCCCCACCCCCTGCTCCCCAGGAGAGCCATCACACTGAGGGCTTAGGGGGACAGGAGGTGCCCCCAGGTAAAATCTCTAGAGATTCTCACTGTCTCTACCTGACCTCAGTAGATCCTGTGCCTCTGGTGTCTTACCGGAACCCTGATCTGACTGCTTTCCCACCGCTTGTCCTGTGGTACCCTCACTTTCTGGGAGGGGGACTGGTTGTCATCCTCAGTGTGTCCTGCTGCCACGCCTGAATCGCCTTTCGAAGGCCTGTCATCTGGGCCCTCTGAGGACCCAAGGTGGTGGGTCTGTGGAGAGATTCTGAGCAGAGCCGGTGGGAGGGAGGGCTGCAAAGCAGAGACATGTTTCCAGAAAGCTGTCTGGGGTCCTCAGCATCCTATCATTTTTGAATCAAAGCCCTGAGATCTTTAAAATGTCAACAATGTGACTGCGTGGGCCAGACAATCAAATGTCTCTCCTCCTGTGGGCTCACTGTGCCATGTCCTCCCTCAGGCGCCCTGGGCAGGAGTCCTTGCTTGGGAACCATCCTCAGCTAAGGCCCCACACTCTGAAACTGGGAGCAGGTCATCTGGACCTTTTAGACTCTTGCTTCTGTGCCTATGACACCAGCAGAGGCCAGCCTCACACACTCATCAGAGGACAGCCAGGGCAGGAAGAGGGAGGCCACTGCAAGGGGAGAGGCAAAGTGACCCCAGAGGGAGCACACAGGCCTTGCACACAGCATGGGGCTCGCAGGGCCCAGTGCGGGATGTGGGTGCCAGCCACGGGGTACGGGGGTATGGGGTTGGGTGGGGGGTCCTGGCGAGGGTGGCCCTGATCGGGGGAGGCCCCTGAAGAGTCCCAGAAGAGTCAGGAGACAAGGAAGACGACAGGCCAGAGCTTCCCAAGGAGGCTGATGGAAGAGTCAGAGGATCACAGAAGCCCTTGGGAAAACTCGGGGGCCCTGCAGTTGCTGGCTGAAATGCTGTCATTTGGTCAGGAAAGTTGCGTCACAAGCCCCCAGTCGACACTGGCTGATTTACCCTTGGTTGGTTCCAGGAATCAGGGCGTACACGCCCTCAGAACTCCCGCCGCATGAGGTCGAGGATATGCTTACTTTTCGTCATCACTTTTCAGGACTAGATTTTCTAGAGGATGTGCTAAGCACGGGTGTCTCCATTTTTCTCGTTGTGCAACTGGCCTCTGGTTTCAGGAGCAGATTCCTGGGGCTCATCACCATGGCGAGCCCTGAGGACTGCCCCCGTCACCTCCCACAGTGACGTGAGTGTCATGTGGGCAGGGACCATGTGGGCTGGGGCGTGCTCTAGGATGAAGCCCCAGTGCTCACTACACTGCAGGGGGTTGGGGGGAGGTGGCGGAAGGGAACGAGGGAGGGAGGGGTGTGGGGGAAAGGGGAAGGCAGGGATGAACGAGGAAGTGGATAAAGGAGGTAGGGAGAGAGGGCGTGAAACCACAGAAGCCGGGTCTGTACATCAGAAGCCGGGTCTGTACATCAGAAGCCATCACTTGGGATGAGGTCTGAGGGCATCACATCCAGGCTGTGGCTGGTGGCTCGGGGCACGTCCGACCGTCCTCCTGGTGCTGACCTTCCTTCTCCTTGAAGCTGCTGTCATCCAGGATCCTCTCCACTTCCTCTTCAAACAATTCTGAATGTGCCCAGGAGCAGGGTGACAGGAGGGGGTCTGGGGGGGGGGGGTGCTTCCCAGATCCTGTGCCCCGGGCCACAGTAGCTACGGGGCATTCTAGCACGAGGACTAGCCCCGTGGATCACCCATCTCCCCCGGCATTAGCCTTGTTCCATTCCCGGCTCTCTCCACCACTGCTGTGCTGAACACTCCTCAAAACACGTCTGTGAAAGCCCAGGCCAGCATTTCCCCAGGTGAGTCTGAGGACGAGCCCTGCTTGGTGACATGTGCACCTGCGGGCTGGGGGGGTGCTGCTCACTGTTTGTCCAGACATGGGTGCCCGTCACCCTTCTCTCCAGGGGACCTGCAGAGGATCTCCACCACCTCCTCACCTTGCCCCCAGGGTTCTCGGTATGGGCTCAGGCTCTCCCTGCAGAGGGTCATGCTCTGCCTGCCCTGGTGGCAGCTTTCCCTGTACAAGTCACCTGCTGGCTTGGGGTCTCCTGTGGGAGTCGCTCTCCAGAGCTGTGGAGGCAGGAGTGGGGTGCTCCGGGGGTGCTCTGGCTCCTGTCCCTGCACCTGGGTCCTCCAAACCTGGGAAGGCGGCTGTCGGAGGTGGCTCTGGCTGGTCCGACGGGTTCACAGCTGTGAGTGGAGAAAAGCTCACCCACATGCCTGCCTCTCCATGGGCCTTTGCAAACACAGAACCCAGCCTTTTTAAAGACTTATTTGAACTTATGTTTCCCCAGGGCCCGTAAGGCATCTGCTACATTGTTTTCAAAGTCCCTCAAAATTCAGTAGATGATGGGGGTTAAAGGAGAAGGCCAGGAGAGGAAAATTGCGTTTTTAAATATTTTTCGAAAGACCCTCTCTAGGTCTTTCAAAAAACATTTAAATAGAGAGGCTGATTATTCTGAAATCTTAAAGTAATTTTATACAGAACCAGAGAGTCACCCCCAAGCAAATGATTAAAAAGAATAGGCAACCAGGGTGCCTGGCTTAGTCAGAAGAACTTATGACTCTTGATCTCAGGGTTGTGAGTTCGAACCCCATGATGGGTGCAGAGTTTACTTAAATAAGTAAATAGGGGCGCCTGGGTGGCTCAGTGGGTTAAAGCCTCTGCCTTCGGCTCAGGTCATGATCTCAGGGTCCTGGGATCGAGTTCCCCATCAGGTTCTCTGCTCAGCAGGGAGCCTGCTTCCCCACCCCCACCCCCGCCTGCCTCTCTGTCTGCCTCTCTGCATACTTGTGATCTCTGTCTGTCAAATAAATAAATAAAATCTTAAAAAAAAATTAAAAAGTGCCAACCAAGTCAGTCCCAGTTAATTAATCATAGTTTCCAACATACCACCACAGAGCAGGCTATGAGCCCACGGAGAAGTAGGCTGTTTCTCTCAGCCCAGCCCTGCGTCCTGTCTTCCTGCCTGCTTCCCTCTCAAGAACCAAATTCTACTCCCTACAGCTCTGTGGGGACACAAAAGCCCCTGCCCGCTAGGAGGGGCAGGTCTCACTGTCCGCATTGCACAGAAGAGGAAACAGGTTCGGGCGGCTTAAGGACATACAGCCAGTGAGCCGCATGGCCGTCTTATGACCTACCCACCGCTGCCCTTTGCAGACTCAAGTCTAAATGACTGTTCCTGGATTCCACTGGACATTCTCACCAATGAGGTTCCAACATCGACTGGTGTCCAAGCGAAGTATGGCTGCTTATCTCTTAGGAGGAGACCTGTTGAGTTGTATTTGCATGAAGTGGTTCAAGAGATGGAGGAATTTGGATAGATGCAAGAAAGCATTTCTCTGGAAAGAGATTAAAAGCATCTGGCTTAATTTCAATGGTAGCTGCTGCTGCTGCTGCTTCTTTTTTCTTCTTCTTTTCCTTTTTTTTTTTAAAGTAATTTCTACACCCAACATGGGGCTCAAACTCACTATTCTGAGATCAAGAGTCACATGCTCTACCAAGCGAGACAGCCAGGTGCCCCCAAGGCATCTGCTTCTTAGTCCCTTATCCCTTTAGCTAAAGGATTGAGGTCTTGACCGTGGGATTTTAGGGCAGACCTTAAGTGGACAGGCAGCCCCAGCGTCTTGGCCTTGAATCCACTCCACAGCACCTGAATCTGGTGAGCCTACCCCCCAGCAGAACACCAAATACAGAGTCTGTCACCCTGATCAAGCTAGTGTCCGGCCCAGTGTTGAGGAATATTGATTCCGGGAGTAGAGCGGCGCCCAGAGTCTGGGTTTTCAATGACGATCCTAAGTCATTGCTCTATACTTTGAGATGCTGCCTTGAGAATGAGGGAAATGAAAGGTGACCCAATACTGATCAGGCTTCTGCCTGATCTGCCTGAGTCTTCCAGCTCAGACCAGATCAAGGGTGCGCGTTGGCTTCCTAGGACTGCCATTACAAATTGCCATGAAATGCACAGCTTAAACAGAAATGTATTTTCTCGCAGTTCTGGAGGCTAGAAGTCTGAATTCAAGGTACAGGCAGGGCCATGCTCCCCTCGGAAGGCTCCAGGGAGGATTTTTCCTTGCCCCTTGCAGCTTCCGGTTGATACTGGCAAGCTTGGCACCACCCCAGTATCTGCCTCCATATCTGCATGGCCTCCTTCCCTGTGTAGATCCCTGGTGTCCTCTCTTCTATAAGGACACCAGCGGTTAGATTCAGGGCCCACACTAATCTGGCATAGACCTCACTGATGTCTTAATTATCTCTGCAGAGACCCTATTTCCCAATAAGGTTGCATATACAAGTGCTGAGGGTTGGGACTTGAACGCATCTTTTTGGTGAACACTATTCAACCTCTTACAGAGTACTGTACATTACTAGGCAAAGTATGAGCTGCAGACCAGCAGCCTTGGTCTCACTTAGGAGCTTGGCAGAAACCCTGGGGTATGAACGGATTAGGAATTGCAATCTGCATTTCGACAAGACCCCCTGGTGATTCGTTCATTCGCACACTGTGTTACAGGTCTGAATAGTTCTGAATCCAAAAGGGCACATGTTCTTTTCACAGTAACCCTGGGAAATAAGGGTTTAATTTCTGTGGAATTCCCAGCTGAATTCCAGTATCCTGTTGGAGTCAAGTCTTCAATCCCACAGCAATACATTCTTTCAAGGATTTGTGCCGGTAGTTGGTTTCACAGGTGCCAGGTGATGTGGGAAACAAAGGCATAAGAAAAATTATTACATTTCCTTACTGCCTATAGCCCACTGGCAAGTTCTTGAAACAGGCAGAGTGACATCCCTCTAGGGACTCAACTGCCTTGATGTTGACACTTTGTTAAGCCCAAAAGGCAATCCTAGTCCAAACCCCACTCTACCCCAGGATCCTGTAAGCCTACTTTAACATGTAAAAATTCCTTTGGAAATTTCCTTTAACTCTAATACCGCCCCCCCCCCCCCGCCACCCTCGCCAAGATACAAGATAGGTGTTGGCAATCACTCCCCAAGCATCTGACCCACTGATATACATCTGAAGGGTCTCATGACTGAGTTTCCACTTCACAGTAATAAAAGATCTTTCCTCAAAATAGCTGGTCCCCTCAGGATCCTAGGAACTTTGCTTCCAAAACCCGTGGAAGGCTTACACTATCCCTAACCCCTCCCAACTTGGAGTATATAATGGGCCACTCTTCATGACCCCGGTGGGGTTCCTTCTGCCCACTGGTTTTGTCCCCATGCTTTCATAAAACCACCTTTTTGCACTGAAGAGGTCTCAAGAATTCTTCCTTGGCCGCTGGCTTCGAACCCTCATGTCTTTCCTGTATCACCAGGGACTGGTTATTGTCTCCTGCTATCTGGTCCCTTCTTTGCAGTAGCAGGAACTTTGAGTTTCCGTGGGGCATGAGACCACCCTGAATCCATTCTCCGTTTCCCCACCCGCCCCGGTAGGACAGTCCACCTGTTGAGGCTAAGCTCTGGCCTCTGGGACGGAAGGGGAAGTGCCGCATGGGAACTCCGAAAACCAACCTGGATGCTTCGGAGCTAAAATAGACCCTTTGGGATGAAGAAGAACAATAGCTTTATTGCTTTGCCCAGTGGAGGCTGCAGCAGGCTCTAGGATTCAAAAATCTGCAAACCCTCCTGGAGGAGGAGGCTGGGGGGCCGCGGGTGGAGGAGGTAGTTATAGAGAAATTCAGGATCTAGCTGGTTCCCACAGGACCTCTGTACTTGCCGATAGCCTCATTCTCCTGTCCTTAGGTTGGTGCTGGGTTCCGGAAACAAAAGGCTAAGAAGGGAAAAGGGGAACTTTGAGGAAGAGAGGAAAACAGTTACTTTAAAAAGGGATCTTTCTGGGGTGTCCGCCTGGCTCAGTCAGTTAAGCATCTGCTTTCTGCTCAGGTTATGATTCCAGGGTCCTGGGATCGAGTTCTGCATCTGGCTCCCTGCTGAGTGGAGAGTCTACTTCTCCCACTCCCTCTGCCTCTCCCCCTGCTTGTGCTCTGGTGTTTTTTTTTTCCTTTTTTCTCTCTCAAATAAATAAATAAAATCTTAAGAAAAAAATAAAATTGAGCTTCACTGAAACATTAATACAGCTATTTTGATTTTTGTTCAATTTTCTTTTTAAGTGGTTTTCCTGGGGCATGTCCCTACAAGGAGGAGTGTGAGCTTTCTTTCCTCCATCCAGCACCAAAGCCCCCTGGGGTGCTGAGTCTTCCTGTGCTCAGTGGATGCACACTAACTTAGTCTCAATTAAAAAAAAAGGAAATAGAAGCTTTGTCTTTTTTTTTTTTTTGATTTCAGAGTTTTTTTTTTTTTTAATTTTTTAATTTTTTTTAACATACAATGTATTACTAGCCCCAGGGGTACAGGTCTGTGAATCACCAGGTTTACACACTTCCCAGCACTCACCATAGCACATACCCTCCCCAATGTCCATAACCCAACCACCTTCTGCCTTCCCCACAACAGCCCCACCTTTGTCTTTTGTTTAAGTATTTAAAAATAAGTGATGGTCTGTCACATGTTCTCTTGATCTTGGGGATTAGAGTTCAAGACCCAGGTAGGGTATATAGCCTATTAAAAAAACAAAAACAAAAACAAAAACTAAAACAAAGCCAAAATATATTGCAGTTCCCAATTCGCTCTACTTTAGTATGCATATGGACAAAAAAATCCACATTGTTTTACGTAGTCATTACTCAAAGACCTAATCAAATTAACAGTAATTTCCCTAATATCATCTATACTGTCTTTCGGATTTCTCCAACTGGGGATTTGTCTTGACCTGTATTTCACAAGGAGCCTGCTGTTTTCCTCTCAAGCTGTTTATTTGAGGTGGTTGACTGGGGACTGCCCCTCCCCCACACTCCTCTGTGTCATTGACCAGAGCCCTGGCCCCAGGGCCTGGAGGAGCCTGTCAGCTGTGCATGTTCGATTTTGGATCAATTTCTGATCTTGGTGTTATCACTGGCCAAGTTACCTTTTGACCAAGCGCCAAACTGAGCTGTTCAGCTCTTCCAAGACTTTGCCTCCAGTGGGTAGCTCCGCCCCAGATTCTGCTTTAAGCCAAGATAGGGAAACAGGAAATGGATTTACTCTCTGGCCTGAAAGAACAACCACCCAAAAAAGAGCAGACACACTTTCTCAAGTGCACCCAGAGCATGAAACAAGTCTCAATGAACTTAAAAAGATTCAAGTCATACACACTATGTTCTCAGACCACAAAGGAATCACATTAGAAATCTGTAACAGATTTGTTAGCTAGTACACTTCTTTTTTTCCACAAGATTTTATTTATTTATTGGAGAGAAAGAGCACCAGGAGGGGAAGAAGTAGAGCAGAAGGAGAAGCAGGCTTCCGCTGAGCAAGGAGCCCACTGGTGGGCTCGATCCCAGGAGTCTGGGATTATGACCTGAGCCAAAGGCAGATGAGACGCTTAACAACTGAGCCACCCAGGTGCCCCTAAGACACTTTTTAACAATCCAGATAAACAAGAAATCAAACAGAAAATTAGAAAGTATTTTGAAACAAATAAAAGTGAAAATGTGTCGGAATTTGTGAGAGGCTCCAAAGGGGAAAATTTGTAGTACTAAAGGCCTATATTAAAAAAACAGGAGGGTCTCAAAAGAAGAAAGCTCTCAAGGGTGGCGGAGTAGTTCAGTCAGTTAAGTGTCTGCCTCAGGTCATGATCCCCTGGGTGCTAGGATCAAGCCCCAATTGCGCTTCTGTTGGGCTCCCTGCTCAGCGGGGAGACGGCTTCTCGCTCTCCTTCTGCCCCTTCCCCACTTGTGTTCTCGCTATCTCTGTCTCTCTCAAAAAAATAAATAAAATCTTTTTAAAAAAGAGAACAAAGAAAGCTCTCAGGCTCCACCTTTAGAAACTTGGAAAAAAGAGAGCAATTTAAACCTAAAGGAAGCAGAAGAAATAAATATCAAAGGGGAAATCAATGATACAAAAACAAAATGCAAACAAAATCTTGATCTTTGAGAAGACCAACAAAACTGATAAACCTTTAGCCAGATTGATTAAGAGAAAAAGAGAAGATACAAATTATTAATATCAAGAATGAGGGAGGGGTACCTGGGTGACTCAGTTGGTTAAGTGTCCAACTCTTCCTTCTTTTCTTTTTTCTTTCTTTCTTTCTTTCTTTCTTTCTTTCTTCCTTTTTAAAATTTTTTTTGTTTAACTCTTGGTTTCAGGTCAGGTCATGACCTCAGGGTCATGGCACTGAGCCCTGCATTGGGCTCCATTCTCAGCAGGGAGTCTGCTTGAAGATTCTCCCTCTCTCTCTCTCCTTCTACTCCTCTCCCTACTTACGCATGCTCCCTCTTTCTCTTTCTCTCTCTAAAATAAACAAATTATTAAATCTTCTTTTAAAAAAAAGAATGAGGGTAGTGATGGTTATATAAACTGAAAAAATAATAAGAGAATATTATATAAACAACTTAATTCCAACAAACTCAACCATTTAGATGGCGTGGACAGATCTTTTAACGACATAAACCACCCTTGCACACTAAAGAGAAACCATAAGTAGCCCTGTATTTATTAAAGAAATTGAATTAGTAATTTTAAACCATCCCTTAAAGAAAACTCCAAGCTTCTAGGGTCTGAATTGTTGGGTCCCCCAATGTTGGGTCCCCCAATAATGGGTTCGTGATTAAAGGAGCGAGACTGATACAAAGCAAAGGTCAAGCAAAGCTTTATTTCACACCAAGCATCGAGAATCAAACTGACCGTTCGGGGCTGCGCCTCTTACAGAGAGGGCAACCCCTCCCTGCCTCACAGACTAACTATTATAGAGCAAAGGCCATGTGGTTGGGCCTGGCCACACACAGGTGGCCAATGAGATTGTAACACACAGGGAAGCTGTACAGTCATGCTAGGCCCCACACGGGTGGACAATTTAATTATAATTCACCCCATAGTAGCTATTTGAACTAGCCTATCACCTTAGTCAGAATTGGCGCCCAAAAGGCACCCAAAAGGTGGGGCCCACACTGCTTGGTAGCTAGGGAGACAGTATGCATGCTTTACTGATTGGATGTCTCCACCTGACCTGACCCACCCTTGTATTTGGGCTTTGTTACCTGGGACTGGTTTCCTGGACCTGCTTTTAAGTAAGTTCCCCTTGGAGGGGGGGCAGGGTCAATTTAGGTTTTACTGCATAAACAACAAAATGGCTGTTCAACCGGGGTGGGGCCGCTCTGGCTGAATAGGCCCTTACAGAATATATCACTCCAAAACTCATTTTGAAATGTAACCCCTCCCCCAAGTGATGGTATTAGGACATGGGACTTTTGGAAGGTGATTATGTCAGGAGTTAAGTGTCCTCATGGATGGGATTTGTGTCTTTATAGAAATGGCCCTTGAAAGTTCCTTTCTCCCTTCCACTTCTGCAATCCAGAAGAGCAGTCTAACCAGAACCCAGCCATGGAAGCTTCCTGACCTCAGACTTCCAGCCTCCAAAACTGTGGGAAATAAAGTTGTAAACAAGCCACCCCCAATCTATATTATTTTGTTACAGCAGCCTGAATGCACTAAGACAAAAGGCCCAGGGATTTTACAGGTGAATTTGAAAAAGCATTTAAGGAAGGAGAAAAAACATTTAAGGAAGAAGAAATAACAATTCTATACAAGGGCACCTGGGTGGTACAGTTGGTTAAGCAACTGTCTTCAGCTTAGGTCATGATCCCAGAGTCCTGGGATGGAGTCCCATCAGGCTCCCAGCTCTGCGGGGAGTCTGCTTCTCCCTTTGACCTCCTGTCTCATGTTTTCTCTTTCTCTCAAACAAATGAATATAATCTTTAAAAAAAAAATTCTACACAAATTCTCCCCAAAATATTGAATAAGAGGCATCCCCAACTCATTTTAAAAAGCATGTGTTATCCTCATACTGACATTAGTCAAAACTATCACAAGAAAATCTCTACACACCAATATCCATCATGATTGTGGATGCAAGAATTATTTTATCTTATTTTATTTTACTTTATTTACTTGAGACAGAGTGAGAGAGCAGACTGAGAGAGAGACAGTGGGTGGGGGTTTTCAGAGGGAGAGGGAGAAGCAGACTCCCCACTGAGCAGGGAGCCCAAGAAACACAGGGCTCCATCCCAGGAACCGGAGATTGTGACCTGAGCCAAAGGCAGATGCTTAACCGACTGAACTACCCAGGTGACCCTGAATACAAAAATTCTAACATAATTTTAGCAAACTGAATCCAACAATATATGAAAGAGATAATACAACATGACCGAAGGGGTTTAGCCCAGGAATGCAGAGTTGGTTTAACATTTGAAAATCAATTATTGTAATTTGCTATATTAACTCAAAGACCAAAAGCAAACAAACCAATCATATGCTGATCTCCATAGATGGAGAAAAAGTATTTGACACAATCTGACATTTATTCCTGATTAAAAGCTTTCTGCAACCAATAATAATAAAAAGGGACATCATCAATTTGATAAAGGGCAGCTACAAAAAAACCCTGTGTCTGACATCATGGTGAAAGACTAAATATTTTCTCCCTCATATGGGGAACAAGACAGGAATGTTTTTCTCTCACCACTTTTATTTAAGACTGTACTGGGGTACAACTGGTCCCCCCAAATAAATAAAAGGTATAAGAGACTGGAAAAGAACAAGTAAACTATATTTTTTTGCACCTATGAGCATCTATCAGATCATTTTACTAGAAAATCTGAGGGACTCACAAAAAAAAAAAAAACAAAAAAAAACAAATGAATAAGACAACAACAAAACTGACAGGACCAAGAATTTGGCAATTTCTTCGAAGGTTAAACATACACCTACCGTGTGATCCAGCCATTCCACTCCTACATACTTATTTACTTATTTTTTTAATGTTTCTTTATTTAAGTAATCTCTACACACACTGTAGGGCTCAAACTCATGACCCTGAGACCAAGAGTCACATGCTTCTCCAACTGAGCTAGCCAGGCGCCCCTCTACTCTTAGACACTTAATCAAAAGAAAAGGAAATACTCATCCATTCAAAGACTTGTACACACATGTTCATAACAACTTCATTTGTAATATCCAAAATGGGAAAACTCCTCCCATCAGCGGGTAAATGGATTTTAAAAATGTGATATAGGGGCATCTGGGTGGCTCAGTGGGTTGAGCCTCTGCCCTCGGCTCGGGTCATGATTTCGAGGTCCCAAGATCAAGTCCCACATCGGGCTCTCTGCTCGGCAGGGAGCCTGCTTCCTCCTCTCTCTCTCTCTCTCTCTGCCTGCCTCTCTGCCTACTTGTGATTTCTCTCTCTTTGTCAAATAAAATCTTTTTTAAAATGTTAAAAATGTGATATATATACAGAATATTATTCAACAATAAAAAGGAATGAACTATTGACACACACAATATGGATGAATTTCAAAATAATTCTGAGCAGGGAAGCCAGACAAAAAAAGAATATTGAATGATTTCATATATATAAAATTCTAGAAAAGGCAAACTTATCTATTTTTTTAAAAGATTTTATTTATTTGACAGAAATCACAAGTAGGCAGAGAGGCAGGCAGAGAGAGAAGAGGAAGCAGAGAGCTGAGCCCAATGTGGGGCTCGACCTCAGGACCCTGGGACCATGACCCAAGCCGAAGGCAGAGGCTTTAACCCACTGAGCCACTCAGGTGCCCCGGAAAAGGCAAACTAATCTAAACAGGCAGAAAGCACAGGAGTGGTTGCCTAGGATGGGAAGTGGGTGGGGTGGTCAGGACAGGGGCTTTCCGTGGAGTCCAAGGATACTTCTGAAGGGGTTGGATACATTCTCTACCTTGATCAGGAGATCATTTCGTTGATATATACTGTCAATGAGAAACAAAGCCAGACACTAGTTAAAGGCCACAGGACTGATGTTTATTAGTGCGATTGCAATGGGGGAAGGACCTCAGTATCACCTAAGCTCAGCTCCCCAGAAGCAAAAGGCAGGAGGCCTTTTAGTCAGTGGGGTGAGCTAAAGGAGAGCACTGAAGGACGTTCAGGGTGTGATGGAGACCACCCCTGTCTGCTAACTGGTGCTTATCCACGTCAGGCTCCTTGCCTCCCACAGAGACTGGGAGATGGAGGGCCACATCCTTTCTGGTGGTCACATTTCAAAGGAAACCCTCCCACATTCGTAAAAAAGACATTCTTGAGTTGTAAAAAACATATATAGATTTCAAAAGGACAGGAGAAAGGATTTACAATTGCAAGTTTTCGAAAGTAAATGCTCTAAGGAAAGGGAGGTCAGGGGCTTATCAGGTCTTGGCTGGAACAAACAGTAAATTCTTTTGACAGCCTGAGCTTCCCCCCACAGGGGCTCAGTCATTCCAGGGACATGCCTTGGGCTGCTGTGCTCTGTGCTAGGGTCTCAGCATGGAGAGGAGGAGCACAGATTGCGTGGAGTATTTCGTGCTGAGACTTTCACAGTTCTCAATACATATGTCAAAGATCAGCTTAAACACTTTAAATTTATATAGTTTATTATTTATCAATGAATCTGTTTTATCCTCAATAAAGCTGCTTTTGAAAAGAAAAGGAAGGAAGACATGGGTCCCTGGCTCGCTCAGTTTGTAAAGCATATGACTCGATCTCAGGGTCATTAGTTCAAGACCCATGTTGGGCATAGAGATTACTTTAAAAAAAGAAAAAGAAAAAATCTTTAAAAAAAAAAGGAAGATTAAAAAAAAGATCTTGTTGACTGCAACCTCATATGGAGGAAGGAACCAGAAATCCGGCCTTTCTCTTGATTAAGTTTCTTGACTTTGGGACTGGATGTGATCAAGAAAAACATTGAATGCCTTTCTCAGGGCAAACTTTCCTAATTGTCTCAGACATAACCTACTGTCTTTGGAAAGTCCAAGAGCCCCAGGATCCAAACCTTTTTTTTTTTTTTTTTAAAGATTTTTTTATTTATTGATTTGACAGAGAGAAATCACAAGCAGGCAGAGAGGCAGGCAGAGAGAGAGAGGAGGAAGCAGGCTCCCTGCTGAGCAGAGAGCCCGATGCGGGACTCGATCCCAGGACCCTGAGATCATGACCTGAGCTGAAGGCAGCGGCTTAACCCACTGAGCCACCCAGGCGCCCCAAACCCTTTTTTTTTAAATTGATCTGATGGACAATTTGATTTCTCTTTCTTTTTTGTCCACCAAATGGAAGGTATGAAATACTTCCTAATAATTTTCCTCCCAACTGGAAAATTAGCATAAACTGTACTTTAAGAAGTGGCATATATATTATTAAATTTCGTTTTTAAATAGGTAATACATTCACAATTCACGTGTTGAATATGGATACAATGAAAAGTGCCCCCTCCTCTTCCTCCAACCAGCTTCCAGCCTGAAAGTGGATATTCCCTGTCATTAATTTCTTTAACCCACTGAGCCACCCAGGCCCCCACTGTCATTAGTTTCTTGCATATCCTTCCAGTTTTCTATGTAGACGCCCTCTATTCTGTTCATTGAGCTCTTGTCTACCATTAGGCCAATACCATGGTGTTTTAAATGGCGTAGCTTTACTATGGTTCTTGAAATCAAGTAGTGTAAGCTCTGCAACTTTGTTCTTTTCCAGACTTGTTTTGGCTCTTCTAAGTCTTTGCATTTTCATTTGAATTTTAGAATCAGCTTTTCCACAAAAAAGCATGCTAAGATCTGGATGGGGATTGCATTGAATTCACACCCACACCCACACCATGTTGCTTCTCTTTACCTCAGATAAAGAATGCTACGTATAGTTATCTTAGAGGTTATTTTACTTTTTAAAATATTTTATTTATTTATTTTAGAAAGTGCGTGGGGGTTCAGAGGGGCAGAGGAAGAGGAAGAGAGAGAATCCTGAAGCAGTCGCTGTGCGAAGCGCAGAGCCTAACTTGATCCCATGACCCTGAGATCATGACCTGAGCCAAAATCAAGAGCCACCCAGGTGCCTCAGAATTTATTTTAAATTAAATTCAAAAGCTATCAAAAGCTAATGTATTCATACTAGAACAAATTCAACATGTCGTGAAAAGTAAGTCCCACCCACCCCCCCCCATCTCTTTCTCAGAGATTCTGTCCTTAAAGGGAAATCTGTGTTGCCAGTCTCTTGCGAATGCTTCTGGGTTTCTTCTCTGCATATTCACGTCCTCTTCCCCCACCTTCCCATCTCCATCCAGGGAAATGCATCACAGGTACACACTGTTCCATTCCTTACTTTGGTCAGTGTCCATGGGTCCTGAGATCATTCCCTCTCCACACATACGGAGCCTTGCTCCTCCTGCTTTAAGTCCTCCTGCTTTAAAGCCACGCATTTAAATGATTCGTGCTGCACTGACTCAGCTCTGAAGTTGGGGATCACCCTGACTCACTCCTGCGGCCCTGCTCTCCGCTGGTTTTATCCACTTCTGTTCCACCTCATCTGATTTGTCATTGGTGAGTCCAAGAGATTTATGGAGTTTATTGAGGATAAGGACTGTCGTCTCCAAGGTTGCACCTCCCACCGCAAAGTAGGGCTCCGCTCTGCAGAAAGCAGATACAAAGGGAGCACAGCACAGCGTTGGCATCGAGCCAGCTTCAACTTTGCAGAATGAGCCGGAGCAGCTCCCCAGGAATAAGCAGACCTGCAATAAGAGAGAAGGTGGCAGCTTTGGGTAAATCTCTCCACGCTCGAAAGGCTGCTCTAAGGTCGGTGATAACACCCCTCAGTATTCGGGTTCACTGGCAGAGTGTTTGTCTTCTGGAATTTTCTCACCAATCCCTTTAGAAAGGGTTTGTGCAGCCGCCCGTGGGAAAGAAGCCAGTCATGGTTTATTCGTGGTCGTTTTCACAATGGAGCCATGTTTGGGCTGGGGGTGGGGAGGGAGAAACAGGCTTGTGTCAAGCATTTTCTAGAGTAGAGCTCAGTCAACATCTACAAAGAAGGGGAGGGCCCTTCTTCCTCGGAGCCCCCTCTTTGGCCCTGAGCGTCTTTGCAAGAAGCCAGCTGGGTCCCCAGACACAGGCAGTATTTCTTTGGGCAGAGGAAAGGGACAGCTGTTCATTCACGAAGAACGCTAGCTATCTCCATGTGGCCACGACTGGCCTGATTGCGCAGGGATCCTGGAGTGGCCCTTGGCCTCCTGGTCTGGCTGTCACCATGCCCGTGGCCCCTCAGTAGGACCTGGGTCAGCCCCTCGCTGCAGTCGGGACCCTAAAGCTACTTCAACCTCTAAGTGAGGCAGGGTGACTGTCCAAGTCTCTTCTGCAATCATTTTGAAATCAATGCTGTGCGTGTCTATAGATCTAGCTGGGAGCAGAGCGCTGTGTCTGCTCTGGGACTCGCTTTTCCGGTGGTAAGATGTATGTGTTGTCTAGCTTTTATGTTTGTTTTGTTACCCACTGAGTAGCTGTCACAAGAACAGGGACCACTTTCTTAGTACAGAGTCTTGTTTTATTTGATATCTCCAGGCACAGGGCCGCTTTGGAGAGAAGTGCTCTGAGAATTAGGAATTACACGCAGCCTTTGCCCTTCACACAAAACGGACATATTTGCACACCGGTAATCAGTATGTACATAAGGTTTAGCAAAATGCCAGAGCACCTGGCCGGCTCATTCCTTTAAGTGTCTGACTCTGGATTTTGGCTCAGGTCATGACCTCAGGGTTGGCAGATTGAGCCCTGCCTCAGGCTCCCTACTCAGTGGGGAGTCTGCTTCTCCCTCTGCCCCCCTCACTCAAGCTCATTCTCTCTCTCTCAAATAAATAAAATCATAAAAAAATAACTAAACCCATAAAGTATTGTATACTTTGTAATGTGCTTTAATAGACTATGAGCGTCTTTTGCATTTATTCTCTCGTCTGAATCGATGGCCACTGGGAGGAGTATAAGATTATTAAATAGGGAAATGAGGTCTGAGGTCCAGGTCACAAGGCTAGTCACAATTCCAGTGTAGCTAATATGCACAGGTGCTTACTATGTGCTCGGCATTGTTCTAAGGGCTTTGTATATGTGTGAACTCATCCAGTCCTAGCAAGCCCCTTGACCTTGTTTTCTGCAACCAGACAGTCGGAGGGGAAGTTGCCCAACTGCTAAGTGACTGGATCACAATGTGAACTCGTGAGCGCAGACCTGTCCTGGCGCCCCTCCCTCCTGAGAGTCATCACCCGTGCAGTGCTTTGCTGTCCTGGTCCACCATGAGCTCGGGGGTGTCAGGCCTGCATCTGCCTGCTTCACCGCTTTCTAGAGCACACGGCAGGTGTTTCAAAGTCTGGGAATACAGGCAAACACGCACAATGTTCCCCAGGTCATCTTCAATTTGTAAGGCAGGAATGATGAGTCATGTGTCCAGACGTCACCGACACCCTCAAGGCCCTCAGTGGGTGAATGCCACCTGATGGGGGACGAAGTCTGGGCCTTTTGATCCTAACTTCCTGCAACACCACCCTGTCCAGATAGGGGAAGTCTGTTCCCCTCCATGGTTCTCTTCCCAGGAACGCAGAGTTCGTGAGGGTTGAGAGCGGATAATGTAATTAGCGGATCATCCAAGAAGGGGAAGTCATCCACTCCTTTAATATTTAATAGCAGCGTCAGCCTCCCCTGGCCTGACCGCAGGAGTCCCAGCCCCGTCCCCAGGGACTGCCGCTAAGGACCCTGGGTGAGCGCGAGTCCGTGTGAGTCCCTCGGTTGGTGCCAGCCACATGCTGCTCCATGTCCCTCACTTCTAGCCGTGTCTGGGCCACTTTAAGGTCTACGTGGTGGCAGCGTAGACTTCGGGTTGTGTGCCTTTTGTTTCCTATTACTGCTGTAACCAAGCAGTACGAATTTAGTGGCTTAAAACCAAATACATTTATTTGCTTACAGGCTGTAGGTTTCAGAAGTCTGATGTGAGTTTCACCTCAGGTGTCAGCAGGGTCGTACCTCTTCGGGAAGCTCTTTAGGAAATCTGGTCCTTTGCCTCTTCCAGCTTCTAGCGTTCACCCCCCTCCCCATATTCCTTGGCTCATGGCCCCTCTGTCTTCAAAGCCAGCAGTGTTGGTGTCTCTGTTCCGGCTCCTGCAGTCACAGCTCCCTCTGACAATAGCCAGGAAAGTCTCTGCTTTTAAGGATTCAAAGGGTGACACGGGGCACAGCCAGATAAGCCAGGATAATCTCATTGTCTCAGGATCCTTCAGGACATCTGTGAAGTCCTACTCGCCATGTCAGGTGACATTCCCAGGTTTCGAGGAGATTAGGACATGACCATGTTTGGGAGAGGGGGGCACTGTTGTGCCAACCCCATGCTGATGTCCCTCTGCCCTCCTTCAGCACTAACAGAACTTCTGGTTTCTCTCTGAATCCACGAGCACCGAAAATACAAGCTACGTTTCCCAGCCTCCCTACGTAAGTGTGCTCTGGTCAGTAAGATGAGGAGAAGCGTCACATGGAACTTGATGAGGTGTCTTGGGGGCAAGGGGCGGCTTTCTTCCCCTCCTTCCCCCTACCTGGGAGCTGGCATGTGACCGTGGTGGCCAGCAGTTGGGCAGTCACTTCAAGTTGGTAGAGCAACAGAGTAAGAGAACCGCAGGTTCCTGCTGGTCCTGGCACCCCCTCCCTGTCCTGAACAAGCTATCTTTGGATTTGTTTGACTTGAGAGAGAAAACTATTTCGATCTTGCTTGAACCTTCAGATTTCTATCACTTGCCAGTGACTTTAATCCTTATTTATCCTGTGAGATCACGTCATCCCAAAGTATGGGCATAGGCCTGGTTCCTCTTTTTTCCACAAGGCACCAAGTATACAAGATTGTCGGTCATACCAAGTCCAGTCACAAACTAAAAATAGAAAAACAAAACTCCATGCTTGATAGCCGGTATCTCAGCTCCGGAAAGCCACTGGACACGTCCCATCACAGGGGTCAGTCTTCTCCCCACTTCCTGCTGCTGCCATGCTGGGTAGGCTTCTTCTCTTCTTCCAAGGAAGCCCCCTTCTTTCTCCTACCTCCAAGGCCACCCTCCAAATAACTTAACGTTCTGAGAACTTCTGCAGAGCCATACTCTGCCCCTAGCAAGGACTGCCTTTAAAAAGCTATACAAGGGCACCTGGGTGGCTCAGTCAGCTAAGTGCTCTATTCAATCTCAGCTCAGATCTGGATCTCAGGGTTGTTAGTTTAAGTCCTGTGCAGGGTTCCATACTGGGGGTGGAGCCTACTTAAATAAAGGGGGCAGTCCCTCGGTGGCTCAGTTGCTTAAATGTCAGCCTCTTGAGTTGGCGCAAGGTCGTGGGATGGAGCCCAGGATGGGCTTGCTTGGGGTTCTCTCCCTCCCTTCATCACTTGCTCTCTTTCTGTCTCTCTCCAAAAAAAGCAGTATCAATTACATTAAATGGTTAATGTCTCAATCTGAAGCATCTGCTTTTGGGTAGGAACTTTGATTATTTACATTGGCATTAAAAAAAAGGAGGATCATGAATGTGATCCATCCATGAATGGATGGAAATTTTCCCCTCAAAATAAATGCCAGCCTCTATCAATCTGTGCCTACACATAGTAGTATGTTACAATTTCTAGCCTCAAATATATGGATGTCCACTGTAAGCATGCTTCTACAGCCACCAGGGACAGGGCACCTGGGTGGCTCAGTTGATTAAATCACTGCCTTCCGCTCAGGTCATGATCCTGGAGTCCCAGGATCGCATCCCGCATCCGGGTTCCAGCTCTGCGGGGAGTCTGCTTCTCTCTCTGAACTTTCACCCTCTCATGCTCTCTCTCTCTCTCTCTCTCTAATAAACAAAGAAAATCTTAAAAAAAAAACAAAAACAAAGAAAAAACAAAGAAACAATCAAACAAAGATAAGGAGAAAGCTCAACAACCCAAGAGAAATAAAGTCACGAGACAACAAGAAGACTTTTGTGTTTGAACGCAGAGGAAAGCGACCAAGACCAATAACTGGTGAAACCCATCATAGTAAGATGGGGAGGCTCATGAGCAAGAATCAAGAAGAGCACTGCGGAAGGAGTGCTCTGGCAAAACGGACTGCGATCTCAGACAGGGACAAACTGCAATGGCGACAAGTGCTTCCCGCCCATAGCAGGGAGGGCTTGAGCAGAAAACCTCTCTCCCTCTCTCCCTCAGCTGGGTGGAGGAGAAGAGGGGGTTGAGGAAAAGGCAACACCCAGCAGCTGTGATAAAGGCACCAGTGCTGCTCCTGCGGAAGCCTCTAGGGCGTCTTTTCAAAAGCTCTCACTGTCGGTGCCCCGCAAGACGTCTGTCCAGATGGCCACGTGGTCCCCGCACGTGGCTTCAGAGGCAGGGAGACCGTCACTGGCTAGCGTTGTGACCGAGGCAGAAATGGCAAGCAGAGGTCCTGGGGACATTTGTCTCAAAGGTGCATGCCATCTGTGCTGTAATGAACCACAATCAAGGGTCTTATCACTTTAACTTCTAGCTTTATTAAATACCACAGCAGAGCACATCTGGCCGCACACAGCAGGAGATAAATGAACACCTCCATCTGTAGTGACAAAGCTGGGGTTCGAATTCAGGATTTTAAGCCCAAAGCTGATCACGATCATATTTGTGTTTGTTTTGTTCAGTTGCTGGCATTTTAGTGTTTCTTCTTCTTCTTTTTTAAACAAATGTTTGATAAAATAAGGTTTCTTAAGAAGCTGATCGGTTGTATATAAAAAGATTTTTGGTTTAGTTGTTTTTTTCCAGGCTCTGAGTTTGTGCATTAACTTTATCTGCTTTTTTCTTTTTAAAGACTTTATTTATTAGAAGAGAGAGAGAATGAGCAGAGGGGCAGAGGAAGAGGGACAAACAGACTCCTTTATGAAGGGGGAGACCATTGCGGGGCTTGATTGCAGGACCCTGTGGCATCATAACCTGATGCATAACAGACTGAGACACCCAGGTGCCCTCACGTTAGTCCCTTTTAGTTCAATGGTGAATTCACCTGATGCTTATTATAAAAGGTTCAATCAGGGGTGCCTGGGTGGTTCAGTGGGTTAAATGTCTGCCTTTGGCTCAGGTCACGATCCCAGGGTCCTTGGATCGAGCCCCGCCGCCTAGGGCTCCCTGCTCAGCCAGGAGCCTGGCTTTCCCCTTGCCTGCTGCTTCCCTGCTTGGGCTTTCCCTCTCTCTTTCTGTTAAATAAATAAGTAAGATCTTAAAAAATAAAAAATAAATAAAAGTTTCAATCAGTACTGTGGTCTGCAGGTTGAAATTCTAGTTGTCTTGTCCACTCCCCCAAATGCCAGTTCTCAGAGGTCATCACCTCTGGATTTGGACCCTTCCAGATATTCTCTATGCATTTTTCTATGTGTTCAATTAGCATGACAGGTTTAAATTTGACGTTTGTGATTTTGAGCTTTTTAATTTTTTATTTCACAAAACCCCAAAACAACAAAATGTAAATATTACCTATTCTAGCAAAACTTAAAACAAATATAAAAAGATATACTTCATACTATGCAGCCATCAAAAGAAATGAAATCTTGCCATTTGCAATGACGTGGATGGAACCAGAGGGTATCATGCTTAGTGAAATAAGTCAATCAGAGAAAGACAATTATGTGATCTCTCTTATACCAGGTATTTGAGAGGCAGGGGCAGGGGCTTGTGGGGGGTAGGGAAGGAAAAAATGAAACAAGATGGGATTGGGAGGGAGACAAACCATAAGAGACTCAATCACAAAACAAACTGAGGGTTGCTGGGGGGTGGGAGGGTAGGGGTAGGGTGGCTGCGTGATGGACATTGGGGAGGGTGAGTGCTGTGACGTGTGCAAGCCTGATGATCCACAGACCTGTATCCCTGAAACAAATAATACATTATATATATATATATATATATATATAAAGATTTTATGTATTTATTTCACAGATAGATCACAAGTAGGCAGAGAGGCAGGCAGAGAGAGAGGGGAAGAAAGCTCCCTGCCGAGCAGAGAGCCCGATGTGGGGCTCTATCTCAGGACCCTGAGATCATGATCTGGGCTGAAGGCGGAAGCTTAATCTACTGAGCCACCCAGGCACCCCAATATATTATATGTTAATAAAAATAATTTTTTTAAAAAGTCAGTCTTTGAGCTCATAAAAAAAAGATATACTTCATAGTTCCATTTTTCCAAAGTAACATCTTCCCCAAGGTAGCCATTATTTACATTTTGTTAATTTTATTCCTAAATTTTACCCACATGTACAATGTCATTTCTTTTTTTAAAATAAAGAATTTTTAAAAATATAATTTTTACAACCAATGTGGGACTCAAACTCACAGCCCTAAGATCAAGAGTTGCATGCCCTACAGAATGAATGAGCCAGACACCCCTACATTGTCCTTTCTGTACCTATTTCAATATCATCTGATCATAATTATTTATATTGGTAAAATATAATTATGTTATGCATTTTGATTTGCAACTTGCATTTTGCAACTTAATCCATCCTGGGCATTTTCTCAGGTTGGTTATTCTAGAGTGAATTTGAAAAACTATTTTTTTTTAAAGATTTTATTTATTTACTTGACAGACAGAGATTACAAGTAGACAGAGAGGCAGGCAGAGAGAGGGGAAGGGAAGCAGTCTCCCTGCTGAACAGAGAGCCGACGTGGGGCTTGTTCCCAGGACTCTGGGATCATGACCTGAGCCGAAGGCAAAGGTTTTAACCCACTGAGCCACCCAGGCGCCCCTGAAAAACTATTTTAAAGCAAGTCCATGATAGCATGTCATTTTGCTCCTACGTACTTCAATATGTAGTTCTAGAATATAAGAACATTTTTCTATTAAAAGCACAATGTCATTATCACTTCTAACAAAGGAAATGATGAATCCTTGGTTTCAGATAGTATGTATTCTAGGGGTGCCTGGCTGGCTCAGTTGGTGGAACATGTGACTCGATCTTGGGGTTGTGAGTTTGAGCCCCAAGTTGGATGTAGAGATGACTTAAAAAAAATCTTTTAAAAGGGTACCTGGGTGGCTCACTTGGTTAAGACTCTGCCTTCAGCTCAGGTCATGATCCCAGGATCCTGGGATTGAGTCCTGTGTTGGGTTCCCTGTTTGGAAGGGAGTCTGCTTCTCCCTCTACCCCCAACCCTTGCTTGTGCTCTCTGTCTCACACAGTCTCTCTCAGACGAGATCGGGCGCGTTCAGGGTGGTATGGCCCTAGACTCACACAGTCTCTCTCAAATGAATATATAAACTATTTCTAAAAAATTTTTTTAAAAATCAGATAATAACTATTCTATAGTCAAAATTTTCTGATTGCATTAAAAAAATCAGGGATGTATAAAAATCTATCTCTATAATAAGTTTGCCTGAGTCAAGATCCAAGTAAGTTCCAAGTGTTCTATTTGGTTTTATATCTACAGCACCTACACCTCCTTATTTTACGCATGCTTTGTCTTATAGAATGTCTTATAATTTATCTGCTTGTTTTCTCATGGTGTTATTTAACTTTTATTCCGCTCTTTTATTTTCTCTCAACTGATACTTATATTTAAAATCTCAATTAGATTCAGGCTCAACATTTTCGGTAAGAATTGTTTCCTAGGTTGTGCTGCACATTTTATATTAATTCTATCTGGGACACACAATGTCTAGTTAGTCCACTTCTAGTGATACTGAGATTGGGTATCAGGTTTGAAGACATAAACCCTGTGTTCTCCTCAGACTCTTAAGTCTTAGGTTACCCTCTGGTTTCCCATACATTCAACAGTTGTTGAAAGTCTTGGCTGAGAGAGAAAATGCTGTTTGTTTGTTTGTTTGTTTGTTTCTTTTAAAGTAGTCTCCAGGGACGCCTGAGTGGCTCAGGTCATGATCCTAGGGTCCTGGGATTGAGTCCCATATTGGGCTCCTTGCTCAGTGGGGAGCCTGCTTCTCTCTCTGCCTCTGCCTGCCTGTGCATGCTCTCTCTCTCTCTCTGACAAATAAAGAAATAAAATCTTAAAAAAAAAAAATAAAGTAGTCTCCAGGCAGGGTTTCAACTCATGATCCTGGTCAAGACCTGAGCTGAGATTAAGAGTCAGATGCTTAACTGACTAAGCCACCCAGACACCTCATAAAATATCTTTCTAAAGTTCAAAAACCATCCGTTGACACATAGCAAGAGCCAAAATTTGTTTGATTCAGAGCACTGAGTTTGACTGTAAACACTGAAAGGGTACAGAGAGGATTCATGGGAAAGCTGTTCTCACAAGAATGGGGAGGCCTTTTAGATGAGAGAAGGGGGCAGTAGGTTGTGTGTCTGTGTGTTGGGGTATAAGTGGGAGAAAACTGGGTGAGGTTAAATAGGCGGGGAGTAGAAAAATCAAATAGGTTTGTGGAAATCTGAAACATTTTTGGCTACTCCTTCCCCAGCTAGAGCCTAAAGAAGATCCAAACTTGGTATTCTAGATAATACCATATTCAACATGGTGCAGGAGTGATAGGTGATTTTTACTGAAGTAGAATTGAGAGACCACTCAGTTTTCAGGGTCTGTTTGTGACTAGAGGAGATCCTGTCCTAGAGGTCAAATTAAGTCATCTTTTGTCAATGGGAGTCCGTCAAGTTGACTAATGGTCTTTTGTTATGACTCCAGTAGCTTTGATAACTTCCTTGATTTCTACTATGATAAGGAATCCAGGCTTATCCTATACATTTCCAGTCTCAAACCTGGAATAAGTGATTTCCCCAAGGAGCTCTGGTTCCTTTTAATGGTTAAATGGTTTGAAGAATAGTTTACCTGCTAGAGGTGCTCACTGAAACTGGGATTGCCAGGGTTGTTGTTGTTGTTGTTGTTGTTTTTTCAAAGCTTTTCCAGTGGAAAGACATAGAAAAAAAGTGGTTTACTTTCTTTTATAAAAAGTATATTGGGATGCCTGGGTGGCTCAGTCAGTTAAGCATCTGCCTTCAGCTCAGGTCATGATCCCAGGGTCCTAGGATCAAGCCCCAAATTGGCCTTCCTACTCAGTGGTGAGCCTGCTCTCCCTCTCCCTCAGCTATTCACTCTGCTTGTGCTCTCTGGCTCTCTCTCTCTGTCAAATAAATAAAATTAAAAAAAAAAAAGAGTATATCACATTTTCAACTGATATTTCCAATTCAAATTTAAGACAAAAGAGCTTTACTTAACCTCTTCTATTTTACAGCTGTTCCCTTTCCTTCCACCCTGAGAATCACTGTTCTTAATAATGCTGAAGAAGCAATCTATAAGCAAGGACATTTGGCAGAGTACAAGATCCTGAGCTCCCCTTGTCTCATGGACACACAGAGATAGTAACTATATCCATGCACCCGAATTTGGAAATGACCCAAAGACTGACAGAACAGACCTTCCACAGCTATTTGTAGGTGTTCAGAATTGGAGGAGAAATAAAGAGTTTCCCAGACTAACAAAAGATGTAAAATGTGAGAACATACGTGGGAAACATGGAGAAGGGAATAAAAGAAAGAAATAGAAAGCAAAAGAGAAAGTTTTTTTCTTCTTGTTTTCTTGGCTTTTTTTAAAGAATGTGTTTGGACTTAAATGATCATCAAATTAATATCAACAGCTATTTACTAAGGATGTTTTATATGTACCTCATAGTAAATACAAATCCCCAACCTATGACAGAGAAACAAAAAATAAAGAGAATGAAAGCCAAACATAACACTGTGGAAACTCATCCATCACAAAGAAAGAGAGCAAGAGAAGAAGAGAGGGATAGAAGAACTACAGAAAGATCCAGAAGATAAATAACAAATGGCAATGAGTACATATCTATCAATAATTACTTCAGTTATAAGTGGCCTAAATTTTCCAATCAAAAGACACAGGAATGAATAAAGAAGGGTTCAAAGTAATAGTCATAGATAAACTCACAGGTTTTAAGAAAAGAGTAGATGAATTCAGTGACAACTTAACAAAGAGAAAATTTTTAAAAAGAACCAATCAGAGCTAAAGAATATAATATGTGAAATAAGGAATAAGCTAGAGGGAATCAGGAGCAGTCTAAAGGATACAGAAGAACAGATCAGCCATCTGGAAGCAGGGTAATGGAACGTAACCAAGCTGAATAGCAAAAAGAAAAAAGAATTAAAAAGACAGAGAGAGAGAATAGGTTAATCGAATTCTACAACATCAACATCATCAAGCATAATAATAATCACATTACAGGGATCCCAGAAGGAGAAGAAAGGTGCAAAAAACTTATTTGAAGAAATAATAGCAGAAAACTTCCCTGATCTTGGGAAGGAAATAGACATGCAGGTCCAGGAAGCACAGATAGTCCCTAATAAGATCAACCCAAGGAGATCCATAATAATTAAAATGGCAAACTGATGCTAAAAAGAAAATATTAAAGCAGCAAGAGAAGAGAAAACAGTTACATACAGGGAAAACCCAATAAGGCTTCCAGCTTATTTTTTAGCAGAAACATTGCAGGCAAGAAAAACGTGGCATGATATATTCAAATTGTTGAAAAGAAAAAACCTACAGGCAAGAATACTCTACTCAGCAATGCTATCATTCAGAATTGAAGGAGAGATAAAGAGTTTCCAAGACAAACAAAAATTAAGAAGTTCACCGTGGAAGCGCCTGGGTGGCTCAGCTGGTTGAGCAGCTGCCTTCAGCTTATGTCGTGATCCCAGGGTCCTGGGATTGAGCCTAGCGTCAGGTTCCCTGCTCCTTAGGGAGCCTGCTTCTCCCTCTCCCTCTGCCTGCTGCTTCCCCTGCTTGTGCTCTCTCTCTCGTCAAATAAATAAATTAATTAAAAAAAAAGAGTTTGTTATGACTAAACTGTTATGACTAAACTGGCCTTACAAGAAATGTTAAAGGAGACTCTTTAAATAGAAAGAAGAGACCATAACTAGAAGTAAGAAAATGATGACAGGAAAAAAATTTTACAAGTAAAAGCAAACATGTAATAAAGGTAATAAATTACTCACTTATAAAGTCAGTGTGGATGTTAAGACACAAAAATAATAAAATCAATTATATCTATAAAAATTAGAGGATACACAACATTTTAAAAATGTGAAATATGGCATCATGTATATAAATATGGAGTGGGAAGGTAAAAATGTAGTGTTTTTAGAATGTGTTCAAATTTAAGTGACCATCAACTTAATAGAAACTGCTATACACATAGAATGTTATATTTAACTCAAAGGTAACCACAGATCAAAACCCTATAATAGATACACAGAAAATAAAGAGACATTTAAGCACAACATTAAAGAAGGCCATCAAACCACAAGGGACAAGAGCAAGAGAAGAAGAAAGGAACAGAGAAGAACTACAAAAACAACCAGAAAATAATTAACAAATGACAATAAGCATATACCTATCAATAAATATTTTAGGGGCGCCTGGGTGGCTCAGTTGCTTAAGCGACTGCCTTCAGCTCAGGTCATGATCCCAGAGACCCGGGATCAAGTCCTGCATCGGGCTCCCGGCTCCTTGGGGAGTCTGCTTCTCCCTCTGATCTTCTCCCCTCTCATGCTCTCTCTCTCTCTCTCTCAAATAAATAAATAAAATCTTCAACAAAATAATTATTTTAAATATAAATTATCTAAATGCTCCAATCAAAAGACATAGGATGACTAAGACTAGACCCGTATATATGCTGCCTACAAGAGACTCAATTCAGACCTAAAGACACATAAGACTGAAACAGTCGAAGGGATGCCAAAAGATATTCATGCAAAAGGAAGACGAAGAAAAAGAGCCAGGGTAGTAATACTTAGATCAGACAAAATAGGCTTTAAAACATAGACTACAGCAAGAGACAAAGAAGGACCCTACAGTACATAATGATAAAGGAATAAATCCAACAAGACTGTATAGCTATTGTGAATGTCAACGCACCCAACACAGGAGTATCTAAATAAGTAAAACAAATATTAACAGACATAAAAAGAGAAACAGATAGCAATACAATAATAAAAGGGACTTTAATATTCCACTTACAGAAACAGATTATCCAGAAAGAAAGTCAATAAGGAAACAGTGCCTTTGAGCAACAACACATTTGAGCACAGGAACCTGAGATACAGAAACATTCCATCCCCAAACAGCAGACTACACACGCTTTTCAAGTGCACGTGAAACATTCTCCAGGACAGAACAGGTATCAGTGAATTTTTTTAAAGATTTTATTTATTTATTTGACAGAGAGAGGCAGCGAGAGAGGGAACACAAAGAGGGGGATTATGGGAGGAGAAGCAGGCTCCCCACTGAGCAGGGAGCCCGATGTGGGGCTCGATCCCAGGACCCCAGGATCATGACCTGAGCCAAAGGCAAACACCCAACAACTGAACCACCCAGGTGCCCCAACAAGTCTCAATGAATTTTTTAAAGGTTGAAATCATATCAGGTTGAAATCATATCAAGTATCTATTTTCACCACAATATGAAACTAAACCAATTACAAGAAAAATGCCTGGAAAAAAAAGCCCACAAATTCATGGAGGCTAAACAACATGCTACCTAGCAACCAATGGATCAATGGAGAAATCAAGGAGGAAATTAAAAAATACACAGAAACAAATGAAAATGAAACACAATAGTCCTAAATCTTTGGGATGCAGCAAAAGCAGTTCTAACTGAGAAGTTTATAGCAATACCTAAGAAATAATAAAAAGAGTCTTAAATGAACAATCTAACCTTACATCTGAAGTAAGTAGAAGAACAAACAAAACCCAAAGTTAGTAGAACAAAGGAAATAATAAAGATTAGAGCAGAAATAAGTGAAATGAAAACAGAAAAAAAAAAAAAACCTCATAAGACCAAAGAAAGTAAGATCTGTTTAAGATAAACAAAATTGGTAAACTTTTAACCAAACTCCTCAAGAAAAAAGAGAGAAGACCTAAATAAATAAAATCAGAAATGACAATAGAGAAATAACAAAGGACACCACAGAAATACAAAGAATTCGAGGAGAATGCCATGAAAAGCTACCTACCAACAAACTGGACAATCTAGAAGAAATGGATAATTTCCTAGGAACATACAATCTTCCAAAACAGAATCAGGGAGAAATAGAAAATTTGAACAGACCGATTACTAGTAATGGTTACTGATTACTAGTAATTAGTAATTAAAAAAAAAAAAAACTCCCAACAAACAAAAGTCTAAGAGAAGATCAGAGAGTTAATTCCTATTCTTATCAAACTCTTCCAAACAACAGAAGAGGAGGGAAAACTTTTGAATTCATTGTACAACATACTACAAGGTTAGTATTACTGTGATACCAAAACCAGACAAAGATATCACAATGAACAGAAAACTACAGGCCAACATCCCTGATGCATATAGATGCAGAAATCCCCAACAAAATACTAGCAAACCACATTTAGCAATACATTAAGGGATCATTCACCATGACCAAGTGGGATTTATCCCCAGGATGTAAGGGTAGCTCAATATTCACAAATTAGGGTGCCTGGGTGACTCAATGGTTTAATCCTCTGCCTTGGGCTCAGGTCGTGATCTCAGGGTCCTGGGATTGAGCCCCACATTGAGCGCTCTGCTCAGCAGGGAGCCCGCTTCCTCCTCTCTCTCTCTCTGCCTGAGTCTCTGCCTACTTGTAATCTCTGTCTGACAAATAAATAAATAAAATCTTAAAAAAAATTCACAAATCAATCAATGATCAATCAATCATCACATTAACAAGAGGAAGGATAAAAACAATATTATCACCTCAATAGATACAGAAAAAGTATTTGACAAAATGCACCATCTGTTCATGATAAAAACTCTCAACAAAGTAGGTTTAGAGGGAATATACTTCTACATAATAAAGGCCATATATGAAAAGCCCACTGTTAACAGCATACTCAATCAGTACAAAATGAGAACTTTTCCTCTAAGATCAAGAAGAAGACAAGAATGTCCACTCTCGCCATTTTTATTCAACATAGTACCAGATATGCTAGCTGCAACAACCAGACAAAAAAATAATAATAATAAAAGTAAAACATCCAAACCGGTAAAGGAGAAGTAAAACTACCAATGTTTGTAGATGACAGGACACTGTACACAGAGAAACCTAAGGAATCTGCTTAAAAGCTATTAGATCTAGTAAATGAGTTCAGTAAATTTGCCAGATACAGCAACTTATTCTATTTCCATATTAATAACAAAGTAGCAGAAAAAGAAACTAAGAAACCAATCTCACTTCAATTTCACCAAAAAGAATATATTTATCATAAATAATACATTTATATAAATGATATTTATATAAAATATTTATATAAATAAATAATAAATTTATTATAAATTTAGTCAAGGAGGTAAAAGACATGTACTCTGAAAACTGTAAAACACTGATGAAAGCAACTGAAGACAACACAAACAAATGAGAAGATGTACTCAAGGATTGCAAGGGTTAGTATCGTTAAAATGTCACACTACTCAAAACAGTCTATAGATGCCATACAATCCCTATCAAAATACCAATAGCTGGGGCGCCTGGGTGGCTCAGTGGGTTGGGCCGCTGCCTTCGGCTCGGGTCATGATCTCAGGGTCCTGGGATCGAGTCCCGCATCGGGCTCTCTTCTCAGCAGGGAGCCTGCTTCCTCCTCTCTCTCTCTCTGCCTGCCTCCCTGCCTACTTGTGATCGCTGTCTGTCAAATAAAATAAATAAAATCTTTAAAGAAAAAAATACCAATAGAACTAAAACAAAAAACCCTAAAATTGCATGGAACCACAAAAGACCTACAAGAGTCAAAGTAATCTTGAGAAAGGGCAAAGCTGGTGGAATCAGAATCCCAGATTTCAAGATGAACTATGAAGACAGTGTGGTACTGGTACAACAATAGACAAATATGTCACGAACAGGACAGAGAGGCTGGAAATAAACCCACACTTCTACGGTTAATTAATCTCCAACAAAGGAGTCAAGAATGTACAATGGGGAAAAGACAGTCCTTTCAATAAATGATGTGGGAAAACTAGACGGCCATCTGCCGAAGAATGAAACTGGACCACGTTCTTACACCATACACAAAAATAAAATGAAGATAGATTAAAGACTTAAATGTGAGACCTGAAAGTATAAACCTTGTAAAACAAAACATGCACAGTGATTTCCTAGATATTCGCCATTGCAACATTTTTATAAATATGTCCCCTCAGTCAAGGAGAACAAAAGCAAAAACAAACAATTAACACTAAACCAAAATAAAAATCTTTTGCACACCGTAGGATACCATCAACAAAATGAAAAGGCAACTTACTGAATGGGAGAAAATATTTGCAAATGATATATTTAATAAAGGGTTAATATCTAAAATATATAAAGAACTTATGCAACTCAACACCAAAAAAAAAAAAAAAAAAAACTGCTTAAAAACAGGCAGAGTGTCTGAACAGAATTTTTCCAAGAAGACATACAAATGGCCAAGAGACACATGAAAAAATGCTCAACATAATTAATCATCGGGGAAAAGCAAATCAAAATGGTTATGAGAACTAACTTCACATCTGGTTATAACCACAGAATGGTTATTATAAAAAAGACAAGAAATAACAATGTCAGTGAAGATGTGGAGAAAAAGGAATTCTCCTGCACCCTTGGTAGGACTATAAGTTGGTGCAACCTCTGTGGAAAACAGTATGGAGGTTCCTCAAAAAATTAAAAAGGAAATACCATATCGTCCGGCAATTCCACCATTGGCTATTTACCCAAAGAAAACAAAAACACTAATTTGAAAAGACATATGCATTCCTGCTTATTGCAACATTATTTACAATAGTCAAAATCTGGGCCCCTGTGTGGCTCAGGTCATGATCCCAGGGTGCTGGGATCAAGTTCCACATTGTGGGCGGGGGGGGGGGGGGGTCCTCACTCAGCAGGGAGTCTGAGTCCCTTCTCCCTCTGCCCTCCCCTATGCTCATCCCCCCTACTCAAATAAACAGAATCTTTTAAAAAACAGCCAAGATATGGAAGCAACCTGAATGTCCATCAGTAGATCAATGGAGAAAGAAGACGTGGTACAAATACACAGTGGAATATTACTTAGCCACAAACAAGAATGAACTCTTGCCATTTGTGAAATACAAATAGACCTAGAGGTTGTTAGGCTAAGTGAAATAATTCAGACAGAAAAAGAAAATGACCATATGATTTCACTTATATGTGGAATCTAAAATACACAACAAATGAATAAACAAAAGAGAAACAGGCTCATAAATACAGAGAGCAAACTGGTGGTTGTCAGAGGGGAGGAAGAGGTAGCGGTAGATAAAATAGGGAAAGGGGGTTAAGAGGTACAAACTTCCAGTTATAATATAAATAAACCTCAGGGATGAAAAGTACAGCATAGGGAATATAGTCAATAATATTGTTATAACATTGTACGATGACAGATGGTGACTGCAATTATCCCAGTAAGCACTGAGAAATGGATAGAACTGTTGAATCACTGTGTTGTACATTTGAAACCAATACGACACTGTATGTCAACTATTCTTTAATAATAATAAAAAAAAGTGGTAACAACCCAAGTATCCCTCAGCTGATGGATGGATAAACAAAACAGCACACACAGACAATGGAATATTCTTCAGCCTAAAAAGGAAGGAAGTTGTGTCACATGTTACAATACAATACAGATGAAACCTGCGGACACTATGCTAAGTGAAATGAACTACCAGAAGACAAATTGTGTCTGATTTTACTTATATGAGGTATTAGAGTAAGCAAATTCATAGAGACAGACAGTAGAATGGTGGTTGTCGGGGCTGGGAGGGTGCTGTTGTTCAATGGGTACAGATCTTCCATTTCGCAAGATGGAAATGTTGTAGAGATTGATTGTAGAACAACGTGAACTTGGGGCGTCTGGGTGGCTCAGTGGGTTGAGCCGCTGCCTTCGGCTCAGGTCATGATCTCAGCGTCCTGGGATCGAGTCCCACATCGGGCTCTCTGCTCAGCAGGGAGACTGCTTCCCTTCCTCTCTCTCTGCCTGCCTCTCTGCCTACTTGTGATCTCTCTCTCTCTCTCTGCCAAATAAATAAATAAATCTTTAAAAAAAAAAAAAAAGAACAATGTGAACTTATTTAGCACTTACTGGACTGTACACTTAGAAAGGGTTATGACGGGGAGGATCCTGGGTGGCTCAGTCAGGTAAGCCTCTGCCTTCAGTTCAGGTCATGATCTCGGGGTCCAGAGATTAAGCCCCGCACCAGGCTCTCAGCTCAGTGGGGTGCCTGCTTCTCCTTCTCCCCCTGCTTCTCCCCCTGCTTGTGCTCTCTCTCAGATAAATAAATAGAATCTTAAAAAAGAGACATAGTTAAGATGGTAAGTTCTATATTATGCATTTTTTACCATAATAAAAAATAATTGGAAAAGAAAAGATAAAAAAGTTTTCTCACACAAGGAGCCTGTAGAGCCCAGAGCTCCCAAACACAGGCTTGCTCCTCCTTAGCCCCCTTGCTTCTCCCCCTTATTTTGTCGAAGGAGACCCGGGGGAGCCCTGGGCGTCTGCCACAGCACTTCCATCACAAGTAACCATCATTCATGGTCGAACATGAAATGAGCCCAGAGATTTCCTTTCCTCAAGATATGTTATTTGAAGGTATGTACGATTCCTTTCTTCATCGTTCTTTACACCAGATTTAACAAAGCCCCAAAGTGTGGTCCCCAGAACCAACTACATCAGTGAATAATTGGAAATGCAGCTCAAAGTCCCATGGTTCCACCAGCCCTTCCTGTGACTCTGATGGAGACACTAACTTTTGCGACGCTCTGCCCTATGTGTTGATGTTTAGGATGTGCTTTTTTAAGATTTTTTATTTGTTTATTTGACAGACAGAGATCACCAGTAGACAGAGAGAGAGAGAGAGAGAGAGAAGAAGAAGCAGGCTCCTTGCTGAGCAGAGAGTCTGATGTGGGACTCAATTCCCAGGACCCTGGGATCATGACCTGGACTTAAGGCAGAGGCTTACCCCACTGAGCCAGCCAGGTGCCCCAGGATGTGCATTTTTACAGATAGTAACCCATCCATTTCTTCACCCCAATTAAGAAATAGAGTATCACGTGTTGCCTGCCACCATTTTTACCATGAAATGTGTCATCATTTACTCAGAATCAGGATGAGTGTCTCTGTTCTCTTTCCAAACTACAAGCTCGTCAAAAATCTCTCATGTACACTTGCAGAGTGCCTCCGCAGATGACAAACCACTTCATCATAAATCCAGGCCAGGAAGCACCTCAGGACAGTTTTGCAGAAAGCCTCTCCTTCCTGAAGGTTGATTTCTCTATACTGTGCTCACTGCTGTCCCTCTCTGCTGGCGAGAGTCATTCATACAGAGAGAGAGGGCAGATAGTACAAAGATTGTTAAAGCTGGTTCCCCTCCTGTCTTTGCAAACGGTCCTGTAGACTAGGGGTCAAGAAAAGGGAAGGCATTCACACCCTGTGATTAGTACTTGCCTTCTAAAACTCCATCACACTTAGAAACAAAGACAAGGACTTATGCTCATAAGAGCAATGAAAACGAGAGACCATCTGAATAGCCCATTCTGGGAATAACTACACATGTTATCCATAAACGGCCACACACACAACAGAATGCTATGAAGTCAGAAAATGATGTTTACAAAGTTCTAGTGAAGTGGTGAAATGTTTACAATACCAAAAAAGCGGAATATGAGATCATGTATACAGTGTGATCACACTTTTTTTTTTTAAAGGACCAAAGAAACACACTATGTCTAAATGTTAATTGTGGTCAAATTTTTTTTTTTTTTTTTTTGGAGAGAGAAGGAGGATTTCCTGGTGTGTGTGTTTTGTTTGTTTGTGTTTTAACTTTCCATATTCCTCTGGAAAAACCGGTTTAACTTGCATCCTCCAGAGGAACATGTACGTAGAAATCCTTTCTCTTTGTATCTGTTGATTCACAAAATATTCTGGATCCATCATCCAAAGCTTTGTGACTCTATGGTCACTAGCCTAATTTACGTGGGGGACACCAATCATGTTGTGTGTCTGCCCAGCAACAGGACGCAGGTGAGGGGCAGTGCCCTGGGGCAGCTCTGTGCAGGCCAGTGGAGTCCTGAGCGGGACATCCCATGCTGGCCCTCCCAGGAGTCCCTGAGCTGCACAATACTCAGTGATGGGTTTCTTTTCTGCTTCTCTCAGCTGGCGCAGCTCCAGCTCACAGCCAAGAATGCTGACTGACAAGATCTACTATTCCAAACCACCTGCCTTTCAGGACAGACTATGATGTTCCCGTGACACACGGGTACTACGGTGACAGACTGTGTGTGTGTGTGTGTGTGTGTGTGTGTGTGACAGTCTGCCTGCTCCCATCACCTCAGCAGGTACCAGGCCAGCAGATGTAGCCTGAATTTCGACTGCCAGGGGCCTTGTCTGTTCTGCTCCCTTCAGGCCTTTCTTTGGGGCAGGCTGGAAGTGTCAGGGATTTCATGCCCCCAAGGTGCAACCCTCAAACCTGTCTGTCATGACTGACAGACATGGGTGAAAAAAATACCCCTCTGAGGGGTATTTTATATATATCAAATATTTTTATATAAAAATTATATATGTTTTATATAAAAAATATCCTCTCTAAGGCTCTGGTCTCCTCTCTCTCACAGATTTCTCACTGATGTGCCTTTTATTGGCTTTCTGGCCCCAGTCAGGTTCCCACTCTCAATAGGGTTGCCTGGAATCTTCTCCCATTGAACTGTTCCCACTCAGATCCTTACCTTAGGGATTGCTTCCAGAGATGCCCAAATCTTCACAGACTTATGAATTTTCTGGTTGCTTCCCCTATGCCAATTTGAACCTGTCCTTAGGATTCCCCTTGGAGTTTTGGTGATGTCCATGAAGTACTATTAACCAATGAATCATGTGATACACTTAAATTAACCGAATGTTTTCAACACCCAAGTGATCATTTTTATAGCTGGAAATAGTATTTCTCAACTCCTGAACACTTAACCATTTTCTTTCTCTCACCAGAAGACGGGGAATAGTATAAATGGTGTTCTTTAGGCCGGGGGTTATAAACTCAAACACCAGGATCAGGCAGCTGACCTTTGCATGTAGAGGGACACGTGGACAGTAACAGGGAAGAGGGCTCTGGAAGCCTGAGCAGCATGCAGACACAAATTTTAGAGAACAGTCTGTTGGCTAAGTGAGATAACAGAGTTTGGCCTGTGGGCCACCAGATTTCCATCCCTAGATTTAGAGCTTTTGTACACAGCTTTTCTTCCTGTTTGTTGTCTCCCCAAGGGCCATGTCGAAGAATTGTCTCATATTGTGGCCCTGAGAACACAGTGCCCAACAAGGATGGAGAATGCTTCTAGGACTGCACTTTTTTTTTTTTTTTTTTTTTTTTTTTTTTGTGACAGAGAGAGATCACAAGTAGGCAGAGAGGCAGGCAGAAAGAGAGGAAGAAGCAGGCTTCCCACTGAGCAGAGAGCCCTATGTAGGGCTCAATTCCAGGACCCTGAGGATCATGACCTGAGCGGAAGGCCACTGAGCCACCCAGGCACCCCCTCTTTTTTTTAAGATTTTATTTATTTATTCGTTGGAGAGAGAGGGAGAGAGCAAAAGCAAGGGGAGTGGCACACAGAAGGAGAAGCAGGCTCCCCTCAGGACTCCATCCCAGGACTGTGGGATCATGACCTGAGCTGAAGGCAGCCATTTAGCTGACTCCTCCCAGGCGCCCCGATGACTGCATTTTATGAATGCACTTAACCAATCTGATTCACTCTGAGAGTCAAAACATTGTGCTGAGTGTGCACACTGTCCTTCTAATGAATAACTCACGCAACCCTACATACACACAGTGTTGCTGAGGAGAAAGCCAAAACCATTTTGGTTTGCCCAGAACTGAGAAGGTTTGGGGAAAATGAGACTTTTGGTGTTAAAACCAGAAAAGCTTCAGGTAGTCCAGGATGAGTTGGTCACCCTAGATGTGGGCTACCTGTCCTGCCCCAGACCTCCACTCTAGCTACAGCTGGTTGGAAAATAGCAGGTATCTGACCAAAAAGAAGTCAGCCCCTAGAGTGGGCTGAGCCAATAAGATTTTCGCTTTCTACAACTGGAGAGAAACAGGGAATTAGAGAATAATGGACCTTTCCACTGAAGGGTCAGGCAGATTCAGGTCCAGGCGGTCCCATGGTATGTGACATGTGAAATCATGAAGAGGCAGAGAGACAGAGAGAGCTCATCTTAAGGGGAAAAAAAAAAGTGGAAACTTTTAGCTGATTTTCTACAAGAGTGTCAAGACAATTCAGTGGGAAAGAATAGTTTTTTCAACAAATAGTACTGAGACAACTGCACCTTCAATGGAAAAGAATGAAGTTGGATCCCTACCCTACACCATACACACAGAATTACATAAAAGAGCGAAAACTGTCAGACACAAGAAAACAGGAATAAGTCTTCATGGCCTTGGAATAGGTAATGGTTTCTTAGATATGACACCAAAAGAAAACAGTAAGTGAAAAAATAGACTGGACTTCCTAAAAATTTGAAAAAATCTTCTTGTGTTTCAAAGCATACCACCAAGAAAATTAAAAAAACTATGGAACAGAAGAAGATATTTACAAATCATACACATATGATAATGGACTTGTCTCTAGGATACATAAAGAAATTTTACAACTCAAAAATGGTCAAATAACATAAGAAAAAATGGACAAAAGATCTGAATAGATATTTCACCAAGGAACATGTACACATAGCTAACAAACACAAGAAAAGATGACCAAAATCTCTAATTTCTAGGGAAATGCAAATCAAAGCTACAATGGGACGGATAGCTAAAATAAAAGGGATAGACAATAAGTATTAACAAGGATATGGACCAAGAAACACCCTCATACACTGTTGGTGAGAATGTCACATGGTGCAGCCACTTCGGAAAAGTCTAGAAATCTCTCAAAAAATTAAACATGGAGTTACCATATGATCCTGCAACACATTCTAGGTATGTATACAAGAGAGATTGGGACATATTCACACAGAAACTTGTACACAAATGTTCATAGCAGCCTTATTCGTCATAGCCAAAAAGTGGAAACAAGTCAAATGCCCATCTGATGAATGGATCAACAAAATATGGCATATCCACACAAGGCAATATTCTTCAGCCACAAAAAGAAATATGCTACAACATGGATGAACCTTGAAAACATTCTAATTGAGGGACACCTGGCTGGCTCAGTGGCTAGAACATGTGACTCTTGATCTCAGCATTGTGAGTTTGAGTCCTATGTTGGGCACTTAAAAAAAATGAAGTGTTTGGGGCACCTGGGTGGCTCAGTGGGTTAAAGCTTCTGCCTTCGGTTCAGGTCATCATCTCAGGGTCCTGGGATCGAGCCCTGCATCAGGCTCTCTGCTCAGCAGGGAGCCTGTTTCCTCTTCTCTCTCTCTCCCTGCCTCTCTGCCTACTTGTGATCTCTGTCAAATAAATAAATAAAATCTTTTTTTAAAAATGAAATTAAAAAAAAAAAAAGAAAGAAAACATGCTAAGTGAAATAACCCAGTCATAAGAAAAACCACATCATGTAGGCTTTCATTTAAATGAAGCAACCAGAATAGGCAAATCTAGAGAGGCATTCAGAAAGTAGATTCGCAACTGCCAGGGGCTAAGAGGTTGAGGAGTGATGAGGAGTCATTAATCATGGGTATCGGTTATATCTGGAGTGATGAGATGTTCTAAAAGCAGACAGCAGTCATGGCTTCATTATTCTGTCAACATACTAAAAACAAATGTATTGTCGCTTTTAAAATGATTCTATACTATGTGAATCAAATGTAGTAAAGCTGTCATTTAAAAAAGTCAGCTTTGGGGGTGCCTGGGTGGCTCAGTCGTTAAGTGTCTGGCTTTGGCTCATGTCTTGATCCCAGGGTCCTAGGATCAAGTCCGGCATCAGGCTCCCTGCTCGGCCGGAAGCCTGCTTCTCCCTCTCCCACTCCCTCTGCCTGTGTTCCCTCTCTAGCGATGTCTCTGTCAAATAAATAAAATCTTTAAAAATATAAAATAAAAAATTTTTTAAAAAAGAAAATAAATGGTCACATTGTCCTTTTGAACAGGCTGTATTCGTGTGTGGCCAGTCCTGTCAGGTCCCTCCCCTCAGATGTCCAAGGGACTGGTGAGGAAATCTTTCCATAAATCCTCTCAGTGTCTGAGATAGTTCAGATGGGTTTCTGTCATTTACTCCCAAACGATCCCTATTAACACGTTGATTCTGCCTTGATTCTAGACCACCTGGGCTCATGTGGGAAGTGTCACTCCTAGGACCCAGGTCAAGGCTATGGGCCAGGCTTTGGCTTGATAAAGAAGCAGCCAAGTGCATGCATCTTCCCAGACCTGGAGTGGGCTTGTGAATACTGTAAACATATTCACACAGGAGAGACGAGACGGAGTCCAAACAGATATTCTCAAAACTTTTCTGAAAATTAATAGTTTTCAAAAAAAATTTTTTTAAGATTTATTTATTTATTTGAGAGAGAGAGAGAGAGATTGAGAGAGCAAGCGCACACAGTGCGGGGAGGGGCACAGGGAAGGGGAGAGAGAATCTCCAGCAGACTCCCCACTGAGCACAGAGCCCAACTTGGGCCTCAATCTCAGGACCCTAAGATCACGACCTGAGCTGAAATCAAGAGTCAGATGCTTAACCGACTGAGCCACCCAGACGTCCCAATAGCTTTCCAAAAAACAAAACAAAACAAAACAAAAAAACAACCACAAATGCTCACTTGAGGACTTCCTTGCATTTACTGGGTAAAGACAAATTGGTACTACAGATGCCTGATCAGGTTTGCCTTGAAACCATGACGTCCTCTGCCTTTGGTAAGAGGTCTATGATTATTTAGATGAACATTTGTCTGACTTCCTGCTGTGCTGCAAGACTCACTTGAATATGAATATGCAATTTTGTTGCATGTGGTTTTTTTCTGGAAGAAAGCTTTATTTGAAGATGTACTACATGCCTTGGGAGAAGATTCTGAAAAACTAATTTAAAGTGTTTGGCTTGGAGAAGTAACCTTCACCATTTGTAAAACAAACACTGAAAAAAAAAAATTCCCCATTTCCTCAAGACCCTTTTGTGTGAGCTCATTCAGTTTAGCATGTTTTGTGTTTGGGAGAAAAGTGGTTTGATACCAAAGACAAATCATTTTGCACATTATGCCTGGACTGTGGGAGACAAATCCTGGTTTTTGAAAGCTAATTATATATACACTTGCAATTGAATAAAAATATGAAGGTAGAGCAGCAAGGAAAACACCCACAGCTCTCTTTCGTTTTTATTGATGAACAAATTGTTCAAAATCTTACCAGTGTGAACACGTGTTAGAAGGTATTTGTGAGTTCCCAGTAGGGATCAATATTCCTGCCTCTAAGGCACATGTTCTTCCTTCCGGCTGCCTGTGCTCTACGGATGGCTCGTCTCCCTTTCACCCTCTCTTCCACGTTGCCTACCTACCTTTAGAATTCAGATGTTATGTCCCCTTAGAGCTCCCTCTTCCACAAGCTAAGTCAGACACCCCTAAAATCCTAAACTAAAACCTGTGTCCATGTTATCAGACTGTATTGTTAATCGTGAGAATGTGAGCTCCTCAAGGGTAAAAAAGTCTCCCTTTTTCTTCTCGGTGATCCCACCAAGGAATATAGATGTTGACCTAGATAGGTTTTCTGTTCATCGTTATTCAGTAAATGGATGAATGAATGACTTATCTTCAAAAAGAATTTCTCTCCACAAATTCCCCAAAATGTTTTATTTTAGATCTTTATTATAGACCCTTCTGTTACTTGTCATGTGGTCCCTGCCTATGGTGAAATCAGATCCAATATCCTCCATAATGAAAAGCAGAGATCCTCAAAGAACAATGCAGGTTCAGAGCCTGTCCGTGATAGATCAGTTACCAGTCAGCTGCAAAATGGGACAAATAGTGTTGGGTTTTCATGGAGTTAAACAGACACTCTTTCTTTCTTTCTTTTTTCTTTTTTTTAAGAATTTACTTATTTCTTTGACAGAGAGAGAGAGATCACAATAAGCAAAGAGGCAGGCCAAGAGAGAGAGGGAAGCAGGCTCCCTGCCGAGCAGAGAGCCCAATGCGGGGCTTGATCCCAGGACCCCGGGATCATGACCTGAGCTGAAGGCAGAGGCTTTAACCCAGGCACCCTGACACTTTTTTTTTTACCCCCCGGAGATGATTCTTCTGACTTTTTTGGTATTAAACGGTTATTCTTTTATGAACTAGTGAAGGAACTAGAAGGTGAGACACACATGTATACACATGCTATGGGTGAGATATATATACACACACACACACCAGTAGAGGACATACACAACATATTCATCTCATACTGAGACGTATATCGTCACTCTAAGAACAAGAAATGTAGGGAGCCTGGCTGCCTCTGTCAGCAGCACGTGGGACTCTTGATCTCAGGGCTGTAAGTTGGAGCCACACATTGGATATAGAGATTACACAAAAATGAAATCTTGGAGCACCTGGGTGGCTCAGTTGGTTAAATGTCCGACTCTTGATTTCAGCTCATGTCACGTTCTCAGAGTCATGATATCGAGCCCTGCGTTGGGCTCCACACTGAACCTGGAGCCTGGTTAAGATTCTATCTCTTGCTCTGCCCCTCCACATCATTCTTGCACACTCCCTCCCTAAAAAAATAGAAATAAAGTCTCAAAAAATAAAAATAAAATCAAGAAACCTGCCCCAAAGGCAAAAATGTTTGGGATCAAAGAATAGCAATGCGGGGTATACAGATGTAGTTAGAAACCTAAATAGTGTCCCAGTTACGGGGGGGTAACTCAGGGCCTTATGGAAAAAGAAGAGACTAGGTAAGTTAAAAAAAAAATTGTTGTTGAAGATAGTAGATATTGTTGTGTTAGTTCCAAGCATACAACATAACAATTCTATACATTATGCTGTGTTCTCCTCTATATGCATAGTTACCATTGATCACCATACAATGTTACTACAATATTATTGAGTATATATATTCCCTATGCTGCACTTTTTTTTTTAAGATTTTATTTATTTGATAGAGAGATCACAAGTAGGAAGAGCAGCAGGCAGAGAGAGAGGAAGAAGCAGGCTCCCCGCTGAGCAAAGAGCCTGATGTGGGGTTCGATCCCAGAACCCCAAGATCAGGACCCGAGCTAAAGGCAGAGGCTCAACCCACTGAGCCACCCAGGCGCCCCTATGCTGCACTTTTCATTCCCATGATTTACTTATTTAAGAACTGGGCGTTTTTACCTCTTAATCCCCTTCAACTATCTTGCTGGTCCTCCCACTCACCTACCCTTTGACAACCACTAGCTCGTTCTCTGTATTTATGAATCTGTTTGTTTCAGATTTTTTTTTTTGATTGCACATGTACATGATGTCATATGGTATTTGTCTCTGACTTATTTCATTCAGTGTAATACTCTCTAGGTCTATTCCTGTTGTCACGGGGGCAAGACTTCATTCTTTTTTATGGTTGACTAATATACCATGGTATATTAGCTTCTTCATCCATTCATCTACTGACAGACACTTGAGCTGCTTCCATATCTTGGCTATTGTAAATAATGCTGCAGGGGCGCCTGGGAGGCTCAGTCAGTGTCAGAGTTAAGTGTCTGACTCTTGAGTTCAGCTCAGGCTGTCAGATCAAACGCCATGTTACGTTCCGTGCTCCGTGTTCTTGTCCCTCTTCCTTTCCCCGCTTGCATTCTCTCTCTCGATAAAAAAGTAAAAAATAAACTCTTACAAAATCATTTTAATCACGTCACATAAACATAGGGGTGCATACATCTTTTTGAATTCGAGTTTTCCTTTTCTTCAGAGGAAGACCCAGTAATGGGATTACTGGATCAAGTGGCATTTCTATTTTTAGTTTTTTGAGGAAGCACCCTACTGTTTTCCCCACTGATTACACCAATTTACACTCCCGCCAACAGCTCACAAGGGTCCTCTTTTCTCCACATCCTCACCAACACTTGTTATTTCTTCTCTTGATGTTGAGCATTTTTTCAGGTGTCTCTTGGCTATGCACAGGTCTTCTTTGGAAAAATCCTTGTTCATTCTTGTCCTTCATCTTGGAGAGAAGGATGCTCCTTTCCTCCAGGTCTAGAGAAGGCACTTCTCACATGACGGTCTTATGATCTGCCTCAGGGGAAGGTCACAAAACCCTTCTTGAACCTGCTGTTTCTCAGATTCCTTCACGTTGAGATACTTAATATGCCAAAGTGTCAGATTTTGGTGCAGCGTGTCCTGAACCCTGTCAGTCTATGAATTATATCTTTATAATATTAATGATATGCTATTTGTTATATTTTATTATATATTTGATAGCTATAAGATGTGTCATAATATAGACTATAATCTCCCATCCTGCCCCACAGCGACGACTCTTCCATATCCCATTCCTACCATCCCAGGACCTTGTCTCTGAAGCCCCAGCCCCTGCCCTGAAATGCCAGGAGAGCGGCTGGTCTTGACCAGGCTTCCTGCACTCTGGTCCCTACCTTAGGCCTTGCATACAGAAATAAATGCTTGCACAAAATGATGATAAGCTCATTATGTGGCAGTAGTATCTTATTATATGATCTATGACTAAGACTGAAATATGGCCCTGGTGGCACAGCAAGAACGTGAACTCAGAAGTGGGTGTTACAACGAGGCGACATGGCTCCATTAATATTTACAAGCATATAAACTAATTGTGTTAAGTTTCCAAGCTTTGCTGGAAATATAAGAGGTTGAAACCTCTGGCCTGGGGCTTCTTTTGAGGCAGGAGAGCTTGCCCCAGACCTTTTGACCCTTGCAACCACCATCTTTTTTTTTTTTTTTTTTTTAAGATTTTATTTATTTATTTGACAGAGATCACAGGCAGGCAAGGGGAGGGAGGAAGCAGGTTCCCTGCTGAGCAGAGATCCTGATGTGGGGCTCAATCCCAGCACCCTGAGATCATGACCCGAGCCGAAGGCAGAGGCTTAACCCACTGAGCCACCCAGGTGCCCCTTGCAACCACCAACTTGAGCGGACCTCCTAGGAGGAGGCCCCAGAAGCCACCCTTGCCCCAGCTCCCTTCTTGCTAAAAGCCGTCTCTAGGCTGGCAGGCAAACGCAATTTGCATACTATCTCTGTTCCACTGGGGTCCTGCATTATCAGTGTGGGCCCTAAAAACAATCACTGGTATCCTTCTCAGAGAAAGGGAAGAGAGATCGGACACACGGAGAAGGAGAGTACATCAAGACGGAGCAGGGAGAGATCCGAAGATCCCAGCTTTGAAGACAAGGATGATGTGATCACAAGCCGAGGAATGCCAGCAGCCCCCAGGAGCTGGAAGACACAAGGAGCGGCTTCTCCCCTAGAGTCCCAGGAGGGAGCATGACCCACCAATACTGTGAGTTTAGCCCAGTGATCTGGATTTTGGACTTCTGGCCCCCAGAACTACGAGACAATAAATTTCTGTGGTTTCAAGTTACGGAGCTTACAGGAATCCGTTGCAGCAGCCACAGGAAATGAATCAGATTGTGGAAGTCAGTGTTCTGTATTCACACAGTAAAATATTTAGTAACCCATTGCAAACGACCATGTAGAAGTCCGCTTGGTGACGTGGAAGATCACATATCAAGAAGAAAGTGCCAGCTGTGGGGCGCCTGGTTGGCTCAGTGGGTTAAGCATCCACTCTTGATTTTGCCTCAAGTCATGATCTCAGGGTCATGGGACTGAGCCCCACATTGGGCTCTGTGCTCAGTGGGGAGTCTGCTTGAGATTCTTTCCCTCTGCCCCTCTCCTGGGCTCACACATGTGTGCACTCTCTCTCAGATAAATAAAACTTTAAAAAAGAGAGAGAGAGAGAGAGAGAGAGAAGAAGAAGAAGAAGAAGGAGGAGGAGGAGGAGGAGGAGGAGGAAGAGGAGGAGGAGAAGAAAAAAGAAGAGAGAAGAAGAAAGTGCCAGCTATAGAACAGCATGATCAACTCAGCACACGTACAGTCAATCCTCCTGACTTGCAGATTCTGTATCTGTGAATCTGCCTACTTGCTCAAATTTACTCTCAATCCCCAAATCAATCCTCATGGTGATTTCACAGCCATTTGCAGACATGCCAAAAACAGGAGGTTCCTTCCTGGTGTGCAGGCCCCCAGCTGAGGTCAGACAAGGCATTACTCTGTCTTGCTCCTTTTTTTTTTTTTTTTAAGATTGTATTTATTTATTTGACAGACAGAGATCACAAGTAGGCAGAGAGAGAGGAGGAAGCAGGCTCCCCCTGAGCAAGGAGCCTGATGTGGGGCTTGATCCCAGGACCCTGAGATCATGACCCGAGCCAAAGACAGAGGCTTAACCCACTGAGCCACCCAGGCACCCCGTTACTCTGCCTTCTTGTTTCAGCTCATCCTGGAAACAAGTTCTTTTTGCAGTCTACTTGGTACCATGTTTTTCATTTTCGTGTTCTTTGTTGATGATTTCACTGTATAAATGGCTGAAGTAGTGTCACTCCTAAGTACAGGAATGGTCTCGTATGTCTTAGGGAGAAAATATGTGTGTTAGATAAGTTTTGTTCAGGCAGAGCTGTAGGCTGTCAGCCAGGAGTTCAAGGTTAGTGAACCAATTAAATAAGTGGTCTTTACACACAAACATATATAAAACAAGATCAGGTACCCATCAGTTGATGAAAATGTTGTAGTCAGAGGTTCATAGGAATCCAAGCCTGTATTTCCTCTAGGAGCAATGGTTAAATATTCTCTAATGCACTGTTTGTGGGCGGCTTTAAAGAACTTAACTCCAGAGAATGATGAGAGCCAACTTTATATCCATTTCAATAAATTTTACATGATACACAGATGTATACAAGTATATAGAAAAATCTGAAAGGTCATGCAGACATACAAATGGTGATTATCTCAGGATAATGAATAGAAGTACAGTCATTGCCATTTTATTTTTGGCAACCTGCGTTTTCTAGTTTTTTTTTTAAATAATATATTCGTTGAATTATAAATATTAGAATGGATTGGGTGCTTCTTCACACAGAAAATATATTCAACATATTCAGGTACTTGATCATTTTCTTTTCATTTCTTTTAAGATTTTATTTATTTGAGTGAGATAACACAAGCACACAAGCAGGGGTAGAGGGAGAAGCAGACTTCCTGCTGAGCAAGGAACCTGACGTGGGGCTTGATCCCAGGACCCCAGGATCAGGATCTGAGCCAAAGGCAGACACTTAATGAATGAGCCACCTAGGTGCCCCTGATCATTTTTATTTTTATTTTTATTTTTTTAAAGATTTTATTTATTTATGTGACAGAGAGAGATCACAAGTAGGCAGAGAGGCAGGCAGAGAGAGAGAGAGAGAGGGAAGCCGGCTCCCTGCCGAGCAGAGAGCCCGATGTGGGACTCGATCCCAGGACCCTGAGATCATGACCTGAGCCGAAGGCAGCGGCTTAACCCACTGAGCCACCCAGGCTCCCACCCCTGATCATTTTCAAAGTATAACAAAGCAAGAAAAAATAAGGGGATGAGAAGTTTATTTTTTTAAGCCAAAATATGAATTTCAAGGTTAGAAGGCTGCTTTCAACCTTTCATCCATTCCGATGCTGCTTGGCTTTACCCTCAATCCACATTTTCACTGAATGAGCATATCTGGAAGTTTTTCATTAGCCACTTAAAGCTAATTAAAAATAAATGGCTCAGTCAGTTGTGCGACCGACCGACTTTCGATTTTGGCTCAGGTCTTGATCTCAGGGGTGTGAGGAAGAGCTCCAAGTAGGGCTTCCTACTCAGCAGAGGTCGAGGGTGTGTTTGACATTCTCGCTCATTCTCTCTGTCTCGCCCTTCTTCACTGCTCTCCCTCTTTAAAATAAATAAATCTTAAAAAGAAAAGGCCAATTAAAGCTGAACTTGTGATTAAAAACCCAAATCTTCCTTCCATGGCGGGGACGGATAAACCAGCTGTGTTACAGCTAGATTTACGGAATAGAATATTATTCAAAGATAAAAAGAAATGCGCTACCAAGCCAGGACGCAACATGGAGGAAATGCAGATGCACATTGCTAAGTGAAAGAAGCCAGGCAGGGCTACATACTGCGTGAGTCTAACTCCATGACATTCTGGAGAAGATGAAACTATGGAGACCGTGAGAGATCAGTGGTTGCTAGGGGCTTGGAGGGAGGGAGGGAGGGAGAATTTTTAGAGCAGTGAAAATATTCTGTAGGATACTTTAATGGCGGATCGAGGTCATTACATAAAACCCACAGACTCTACAACACCAAGTGAACCCAAATGTAGCTGTAGCGGCTCATCAGCTGTAACAAATGTCGCTCGCTACACAGGATGCTAATAATAGGGGACGGGGAGAGGGGAGGAGGGTGGGAATGCTCTGTATGTTCCGCTCAGTTTTTCCATAAACATAAAAAACTGCTTTAAAAAACAAAGTCTATTAAAAACCACACCAAACACTCATTTTGTTTCTTTTGGAAAGTATAAAGGAATGTGTTGGCTTGACTTGGGCAAAGAGAGAGCTATGATCTTTTTTCTTAGAGAGTGTGCTTGGGTGAGTTTGGGGAAAGGGGCAGAGAGAGAGAAAATCCCAAGCAGACCCCACACCCGGCACAGAGCCCCACGTGGGGCTCAATCCCAGGCCCCTGAGATCATAACCTCAGCTGAAATCAAGAGTCAATGCTTAACTGACTGAACCACCCGGGTGCCCTTAGAGTTAATGATCTTTTAACACCGGTAGATGCCTTGGCTACTAAGTTTCCCCATTAAGGACAACATAAACTCTGTAATATTCTTCCTCCATCTCTATGGTCCTTTTTTTCCCCCAAATTGGATAAGAAAGACAACAACTTAATTGGTTGTTAATTGGATTCTACATTTATGAGATTTAAAATATTTTGTATTTTTCCCTTTTCTTAAAATCAATATGCCTTCATTTGCCTTGAAATAGTCTTACTATCTTATTTGTTATTTCTTTTCTTTCTTTCTTTTTTTAAGGATTTTATTTATGTATTTGACAGAGAGACACAGCGAGAGAGGGTATACAAGCAGGGGGAGTGGGAGAGGGAGAAGCAGGCTTCCGGCTGAACAAGGAGCCTGACGCAGCGCTCAGTCCCAGGACCCCGGGATCATGACCTGAGCTGAAGGCAGACATTTAAGACTGAACCATCCAGGCGCCCCTGTGCTTGTTTCCCTAAGCCAAGGTCTCACTGTGGCTGCTTTGTATCCTTTTCTCCATTTCCCCCGTTTATCCATTATGGTTTACAGATATTTATGATCATGTAAGTATACACATCATGGGGCTTTTTAAAAAGTATCAAATACTCTAACAGTAATGCAGAGCAAAACCAGGAAAAAACTCAGACTCTCAGGGGAAAAAACTGTCCATTTTCATTTTTTTATGTAATGTAATCATTGCAGAAATCCAATATTGTATTTTCCTTATAATAATTTATGTGTATTTTCATGTTTTTTTTAAGATTGTATTTATTGATTTGACAGAGATCACAAGTAGGCAGTCAGGTGGAAAGGGATGCAGGCCCCCTGCCAAGCAGAGAGCCCGATGTGGGGCTCAATCCCAGGACCCTGGGATCACGACCTGAGCCGAAGGCAGAAGCCTTAACCCACTGACCCACCCAGGCGCCCCTATTTTCATGTTTTTATATAGTTTTGACAGTTATAATTTTAGACGAAAGATATTTCAAGTTAAAATAATGCAATTACTACCTTTTTTTTTTTTTTTTTTTTTTAGAGAGAGAGCAAGCACACATGTACCAAGTAAGGGGAGTGGAGAGGGAAAGAGAATCTTAAGCAGTCTCCATACCTAGCACAGAGCCTCACGGCCTTGAGACCACAATTTAGGTTGAAATCCAGAGTTGGACACCTAACTGACTGAGCCACCCAGGTGCCCCTAACACAATTATTATTATTATACATGGTTTGTTTTCATTTTTAATTTTATAAACAAAATGTATGTAAAAATCTTCATGTATGTAACTTTTCACTTTTTATTTTTACTTTTCTTTTTTTAATAAAGATTTTATTTATTTATTTGTCAGAGAGAGAGAGAGCGAGAGCGAGCACAGGCAGACAGAGTGGCAGGCAGAGTCAGAGGGAGAAGCAGGCTCCCTGCGGAGCAAGGAGCCCGATGTGGGACTCGATCCCAGGACGCTGGGATCAGGACCTGAGCTGAAGGCAGCTGCTTAACCAACTGAGCCACCCAGGCGTCCCTCACTTTAAAAAAAAAAATGTTTCTTTAGGGGTGCCTGTGTGACTTAGTCCTTAAGGGTGTGCCTTCAGCTCAGGTCATGATCCTAGAGTTCTGGGATCAAGGCACGCATCAGGCTCCCTCCCCTGTGGGAAACCTGCTTCTCCCTCTCCCACTCCCGCTCCCCCTGCTTGTATTCTTTTTCTCATTGTCTCTCTGTCAAATAAACAAAATCCTTTAAAAAAAAAATGATGTTACTTTAGAATAAATTTCTGGGTAAAGGATCCCTGATCTTTTAAATTTTGCTGCTATTATAGGTCAGAAATTCATTTATACCCAGAACTATGTTTTACCTTGAGGCAGATTTTGGACTTTAGGTCTCTCATTAAATGAAATTATAGAATACTTCATATCAAAATGATACCGAGATATAGCAGTGACTCAAGAATAAAAACTAAAACCAAAAAAGGAATAACAGTAAATATAGAAAGATACTGTTCTTTTTTTTTAAAGATTTTATTTATTTATTTGACAGGCAGAGATCACAAGTAGGCAGAGAGGCAGGCAGAGAGAGAGGAAGAAGCAGGCTCCCTGCTGAGCAGAGAGCCCGATGTGGGGCTCAATCCCAGGACCCTGGGATCATGACCTGAGCCGAAGGCAGCGGCTTAACCCACTGAGCCACCCAGGCGCCCCTAGAAAGATACTGTTCTAATCTTGAATAGGAAGATGCTATTAAGCCAATTAAGAAGTTTAACAAGTGGGGCACCTGGGTGGGTTGGGCCTCTGCCTTTGGCTCGGGTCTTGATCTCAGGGTCCTGGGATAGAGCCCAGCATTGGGCTCTCTGCTCTGCGGAGAGCCTGCTTTCCCTTCTCTCTCTGCCTGCCTCTCTGCCTACTTGTGATCTCTTTCTGTCAAATAAATAAAATCTTTAAAAGAAAAAAAAAGTTTAACAAGTGACAACTAAAATTCTCTACAGAGTTGAGGACAAAATGCAAGCTGAGAAAATATATTTGCAACACACATGACAGTCAGTAGCCTAATAAGCTTAGTGCAGTGCTCGTAAATCATTAAGAATGGGGGAATTCTCCCATAGGAAATTGGGCAAAATGAGGAGCACAAAGGCAAAAGAAATGCAGATAAATTAAATCTTCTTACAACTTGCAGCCCGTTGACAAACACTTGAGACAGGCAGACCGTGAGGACCCACAAGGAGTTCATGACTGCCTTAATGTCAATGCTTTCGAGGGGCAAAAAGCCACCTTAGCTTGACAGTTAATAGCCAGACCTCCTGTAGTCTTCTTTAACACAGGAAAATCCTTTTGGGGAATTCTTTTATCTCTTTCCCCCCCCAACTTGGAAGTATATAATCAATTGCTTCTCACAATCCCAGCGTACCATTTTCTGCGCACAGGTCCTGCTCCCATGCTTTAATAAGAACATCTTTTGGTCTCAAAAATATGTCAAGAATTGTTTCTTGACCATTTGCTCCTGGCCCGCATCACATCAAAAAGACCAGAAAAGCAGGGGTTGTTCAATATCCTCAGACCAATCAATGTGATACACCACATTAATAAAAGAAAGGATAAGAAACATAGGATCCTCTCAATAGATGCCAAAAAAAAAAAAAAAAAAAAAAGCATTTGACAAAATATAGCACACTTTCTTGATAAAAAACCCTCAACGGGGCACCTGGGTGGCTCAGTGGGTTAAGCCTCTGCCTTCAGCTCAGGTCATGATCTCAGGGTTCTGGGATCGAGCCCCGCATCGGGCTCTCTGCTCAGCAGGGAGCCTGCTTCCTCTTCTCTCGGTCTCTCTGCCTTCTTGTGATCTCTGTCTAAGCCATATGCAAAAGACCCACAGTTAATATCATCCTCAATGGGGAAAAACAGAGCTTTGTCTGGGATGTCCACTCTCACCATTGCTATTTAACCTAGTACTGGAAGTCTTAGCCTCAACAATCAAAGCAAAAGAAAGAAAATACATTCATATCAGCAAGGAAGTCAAACTCTGTATTTGCAGATCACATGATACTCTATGTAGAAAACCCAAAAGACTCCACAAAAAAATTGCTAGAATACATGAATTCAGCAAAGCTGAAGGATATAAAAATCAATATGCAGAATCTGTCCCATTGCTATCCACCAGTAATGAAGCAGCAGAAAATTAAATCAAGGAATTGATCCCATTTACAATTGCACCCCAAACAGTAAGATACCTAGGAATAAACCTAACCAAAGAGTTAAAAGATCTACACTCGAAACTATAGAATTCTCATGAAATTGAAGAGGACACGGGAAATGGGAAAAAACTCCCCGTTCATGAATTGGAAAAACAGACATTGTTAAAACGTCTATACTACCCAGCGCAGTCTACAATTTAATGCAATCCCTACCAAAACACCACCAGCATTCTTCACAGAACTGGAACAAACAATCCTAAAATATGTATGGAACCAATTCTACTCCCCAAATCATTATTACACTCTATGTTAACTAACTAGAATTTAAATAAATTTGGGAGGAAAAAGCAGAAAAGATATAAACATAGCCAATAAACATGAAAATGTACTCAATTTCTTTCATCACAAAAGCAATACCCGTTAAGTTAATGAGATTATTTATAGTTATCTGATTGACAGTGTAAGGTTTGGCCATACTTAGACTCCTGGGTAAATGGCAGTGTAAAATGGAGCTTTTTAGAATGCCCATCTTCTTTGATGAAAATTGTAGCTTGGATTTCCCAAAAAGCAGAGCCCGAGGCAAAGGTTTACATACCCCAGGCTTATCCCAGGAGACCAGAGAGGAGCAGAGGACACAGGGCAGGAGGGAGACCCATCTGGGGGGCTCACTGAACCTATTTGCTCCCTCTTACAGGGCCAACTCCCAGGACACACACAGGAAGGCTGCTGGGGACAGCCCATCCAGAGAGGAGAGAAGCACGGAACCACCCGCCCCCCCCCCCCCCCCCCCCCGCCCCGCACTCCCTGCTCAAAGCTTCTCCCTGTGGGCTTTCTTCTCCCACACTTGTACATCACGCAGACATCTTGCAGAGTCAAAGGAGAGCGGATTAAAGCAATTATGGGAAAACTGCGACAAATATTTTAAAACTATAGAAATTATAGTTGGCATGGCCATCCTGGGACTTTCCCATGTGAATAATACAGAATAAAACAAATAAGCAATTATGTAATATTCTAAATTCATAATTTTCAGTGTTCAGTGAAAGTATAATTGACATACAACATTATATTAGTTTCAGGCGTGCAACACAGGGACTCGCTAATTCTTTACATTTCGCAATGCTCATCCCACTAACTGTCGTCACCATGCGACGTTAGTACAATACCACTGACCATCTTCCTGTCTTGTACTTTTCATTTCCGTGACTTATTTTATAAGCCGAAATTTGTACCTCTTAATCCCCTTCAACTAGGTCACCCATCCCGTCACCCATTTTCCCTCTGGCAACTATTCTCTGCATTTCAGAGGGCTTGCTTTTACGCCCGGGGCTGTTACCAACACAGGCGCGCAACTAGAGCTTTTTTTAATGACTTACCAGGAGCCGGACCTGACTGCATCCGGGTCTTCCCAGCCGACTCGCACACCTGAGCCCGCAGCCAGGTGGCAGACATCGCTGGCGTTTTCTTTGTGCCCTGTAGGTCCGCTTCTGACTTCCCGAGTGCCTGTCCCGGCTCAGGCTCAGGCTCAGGCTCAGGCTCACCAGGGTCACCACTCAATCACCTGCCTTCTGCCCCAGGAACCTCTCATGGGCCACACGAGCTGGCTTGGCTTGGCAGTGCAAGAGTGTTAAGATCCTGAGCCAGCCCTCAAACAATGGGTCTAGCAGGTGGATAATGCCCATCACTCTGGTAGGCAATTCTGGAAGGCGTTCAGCTTCCTAGAGGTTCCAGGAGACTTGAAGGACAGGAATAGTACACTGTGACATTGAAGTACCCGCCTTCCCTGTGCCCTCACTCCTGCAGCCTGGGATCGCCTCCAGATAAGCCACTGCTCCCAAGTCTTCGCTTCAGGCTTTGCTTTCAGGAGAACTTGAACGATCGCAAGGGGTGGTCCTTGCTTTTGAGGATTTGGCTTGTAGTGTTCCTTTCTGCACCCTGCTCAGGATGGCAGCCATTGGTGGACCAAAAAGACCAGAGTCTTCTAGTAGGGGAGAGCCAGAAGGAACCTGTGAGAGGTGTCCATGACCTAGCCATGGAGCTCCGTGGGAAGGCTACTTTATCCTCACAGAATCCTTTCTTCTATACCAGCAATTCTCGAAGTGTGGTCCCCGGAAGGCGCCCGCAGCAGGAACGGCCTCAGAGCCTGGTTAGAAGTGCAGAGCCTCAGGCCCTCCCCCCAGAACTACTGGATCAGGAACTCTGGCAGTGGGCCAGCAAATTGTGTTTTAACAAGCCCTCCAGGTGATGCTGATGCTGAAGTTTGAAAACAGATGCTTTCCATTTACCACTGGTTTGAATAAAAATAGCATTTCCTTGCATGGGGTGGGGCGGTGGTCCTCTCTCCTCTGTCCTTATTTTATGTGGACTCCCCTTCCCCCACAAATATAGTGGGGGAAAGCACTTGCTACCTAGATATAAGGCTAAATTCAAAACCTCAATGAACACAAATTTTTCCTTTTAGTTATTATTCAGTCAGAATTGACCTGCTGCTAATAAACTTATGAGTTTTGCTTTTTCACACATTTCCTGACTCCTTGTATGATTGAGTTATTCCAGGCACTTGTGAATTATGGGTTAGAGAAGTTACAAGATAACAGTGTGAAATTAATGATCACCACCAAATTGTATCAGTTATGGTAACAGATTCAGCAGTGAGTTTTGGAAGATTTTCCTTAAAGGTGTATTGGATTCTGTAAGGAAGGGGGGGAAAAAAAAAACCAAAAAAACCCTCTTTTCTTCTATACTCTTAGTTCAATTATGGGCCCTGCAGATTAAACTGACAAAGCTAGATCAACAGGAGAAAAGATTTATTTCGGACGCACATGGGGGAGCCTGAGAGAAAACAAGTGAAAACCCTCAAAGGTGTGAGGCCTGGGGGATTTTATAGCATTTTAACAAAGGTCAATAAATCGAGCTGACCTGACAAGATGAAGAAGATTTTGGCTTCTCAGAGTGGTCAATGGTGCCAGGCTAAATATATGGAGAAACTAATTGAAGAGAAAGCTGTTTAGTAAGATTTGTTACACAGGCTCAAGTCAGTGCTGTTTCCAGTGACAAGAGTCATCTCCTCTTGCTGGTACAGAAGAACAGAACAGGGGATACTGTTGCAAGGGGAAATTATATGTCCTGTTCTTGGGCAGAAAGGGAGAGGGCCAAGAGTTCAGAAGAGGATGCTTCCATGTAGTGCAACATTCAAGGAGCATTTTTGGATTCGTTTTAGTTCAAGGAAAGTTTCGTCTTCTTGAGATTCTCTCTCCCTCTCCCTGCCCCTCTCCCCACTCACGTGGGTGATGTCTGTCTCTCTCAAATAAAACAGTAAAAATATTTAAAAACTATCTACAACCAGGGGCGCCTGGGTGGCTCAGTGGGTTAAAGTCTCTGCCTTCAGTTCAGGTCATGATCTGAGGGTCCTGGGATCGAGCCCCACATCGGACTCTCTGCTCAGCAGGGAGTCTGCTTCCCCCCCTCTCTCTGCCTGCCTCTCTGCCTACTTGTGATCTCTGTCAGTCTAATAAATAAAATCGTAAACAAAAACAAAAACAAAAACTACAACCAGTGGCTAAGTGTGTGCGCGTATCTGTGTGGGAGATGAGAAAGTGGTTCAGAGGAGGGAGTGTTAATGTGTGTGGATGGGCAGGAGGCCTAGAAGGGTTCACAGAGGCAACAATGTTGCATAACAACCCACCCCCAAACTCTAGGACTTATAACAACAAATAATTATTTATTTATTTATTTATCTTGAAGTAGCCTCCATGGCCAGCATGGGGCTTGAACTCATGACCCTGAGATGGAGAGTTACATACTCTACCGACTGAGCCAGCCAGGCGCCCCGGAATACAGTATTGTTAACCTTAGTCACCGCGGGGAACATTACATCCCCAGACTTCCTTATTTTATCGCTGGGAGTTGGGACCTTCTGACTCCCTGCACCTGTTCCCCTCCCCCTCCCCACCACCTCTGGCAACCACCAAGCTGTTCTTCCAGTCTGAGCTTGGTTTTTGTTGTTGTTTGTTCATTTCTCAGTTCCACACATAAGTGAGATGGTAGTGTACTTGTCTTCTTCCCCTTCACCGTACTCCCCCTCAGCCATCTCATGCCTGCCCTGGGCCTTTCGAACCGGCCATTTGCTGTACCCGAAATGCTCTCCCCTTGAGTTTTTGCAGAACTGGGTCCTTGTCATTAAGAGCTCAGTTTGAATGTGTCTTCCCAGGGCGAACCTCCTTGGTCACCCAACGACAAGCACTGCCCAGTTCCCATCTCTTGTCTTCATGCCCTTAACTAGCGCCCCTCACCATCCGCAATCTTTGCGCATGTTTATACGTTCATTGCTATGTCCACACATCAGAATAAAGAGACGTTGTCTATGTCTCTGCTTATGGGGCAGTGCCCATCCCATAGGAGCTGCTCAGTAAATAGCTTTTTAATAACTATTTGAATGGGATCCCATTTCAATAAAACTATATTTTCTTTTTTTTTTTAAGATGTTATTTATTTTGAGGGAGAGAGAGAAAGTGAGAGCAGGGGGAGGGGCAAAGGGAAAGAGAGAGAGAGAGAGAGAGACTCTCAGACAGACTCTGTGCTGAGCATGGAGCCCAAAGTGGGACTCAATCTCACCACCCTGAGGTCATGACCTGAGCTAAAACCAAGAGTCTGATGCTCAACCAACTGAGCCACCCAGGTGCTCCCTTTTCTTATCTTTTTGAATTATGCTTCTAATTTGCTATTTCTTTTTTGGCTTCTTGCACAAAATTATTACGCACATAGAATCATTTGTGCCAGACTGTGGAGAATCATGTTCCATACCCTCATCATTCATTCTTTACATATCATATATATATAATTTTTTTTTTCAGTTCTGAGCAAAATTCCAAGAGCATTTTTTAGGGAGCTTCAAAAACTGATTCAACATTTTATATGGAAGATACAGGAAGAGGAAGAATATTGTAGGAAGAGCTAAAAATAATTTTGAAAGAGAATAGTAACCAGAGATATACATAAAACAGTGTGTACCTGTATAGTCTTGGACACATTTTTTTAAAAAGTATTTTATTTATTTATTTGACACAGAGAGATCACAAGTAGACAGAGTGGCAGGCGGGGGTGGGGGGGCAGGCTCCCCACTGAGCAGAGAGCCCAATGCGGGACTCAATCCCAGGACCTTGAGATCATGACCTGAGCCGAAGGCAGAGGCTTAACTCACTGAACCACCCAGGTGCCCCTTGGACACATCTTAAGAGGGACTGGGACTGCTTAAATAAATTATGAAACATGAATGCAATGAATTATCATGTGGTCATTAAGGAAAAATAAATAGCTATATGCCAGTATGGAAAGATCTTGATGCCAATTGAATGAATGAATTTGGGGCCGACTAAGCATTTGAGGCATCAGGTGACATCGTTGCCCTTCCCCACCTTTCTGCTGAGAACAGAGACACAGGGTCCTAAAGGCTTGACTCAGGGTCTCTGCTCCCACTGGGGACGCGACGAGACAGACCACGTCTTTATACCAAGAACAGCTGGAAGGCATTGAATGATTTCTAGCAAATGTGAGAGCTGAACATGATTAGGTTTCCATTTTGCAAAGATTACTCTGGCTGCCATGTGGACAACAGATCAGAGAGGATTACAGAGGGATGAGCAACGATGCAAGGAGACCAGTTGGCCCCTCCGCAGGGCAGATAGCGGACGCTTACAGTATGCAGGTGCTGATAAAGTTGGAGAGAAATGGATGGATTTAAAAAGCACGCATGGGGTAAAATGGATAGATATGGGGCATGTGTGAGGTGGAGAGTCAAGAGTGACTTCCAGGGACTGTCAGATCTCATTCCTGCCTTCAAGGAATTGGCAGTAGTTAAACCAATACAGTAACGGCTGAAATTAGTCTCCTTAGAGGCTTTCCTAGTGGCGGAGTGATGGTATCTCTCTCATTCCCAGCCCCCTTGTATCCCCCGTGTTCTCGTCTCTGGTTCTGCAGCAGCACCTAGCTGGGGGCCCAGCATGTGCTGATCGATGCCGCTTTGTGGAGTGAGGGGGAGTGCGGGTTACCACGGCGTGAACTGAGTATTTAAAACCCTGTAGCAGGGGATTCAACATAGGAGGAGCCAAATCAATGACTCTTTTTTGAAAGGGCCACAATAAAAAGCATGAGCAGTTACTAGAATATGACATGTGGTATTGAAACTGATGAACTGATTAAGATCAAGAGGTTTTTTTTTTTTTTTAAGTCTAAAGAGCATAGAGAACATCAACACAAGGACTAAAGTTTATCATCTCTGTTCTGTCATGCCTGCTGTGCCTCTGCTGGAGACAGCTTCCTTCCTGGGGCCCCAAATAACTTGAAAAGCTCCCATTTACTTTTTTGAGATGAGGCTTAACCTCTGCCTCTGGAAAGCTGCTCACAATCTATCCAAACCAAAAGAATTTCAGTGATGGAATTTACACTGGGCTGTACCTGTTTGTGACCAGCTATCCCGCACTAAGGGCAGGGATCCTGTCACATGTGCACCTTTTTTTTTTTTTTTTTAAGATTTTATTTATTTGAGAGAGAGACAGTGTGAGAGAGGGAGAGAGAGAGAGAGAGCATGAGAGGGGGCAGGGTCAGAGGGAGAAAGAGACTCCCTGCTGAACAGGGAGCCCAATGTGGGACTTGATTCCAGAACTCCAGGGTCATGACCTGAGCCAAAGGCAGACACTTAACCAACTGAGCCACTCAAGCACCCCTAGAATGCCTCTCTTATAGTAGTAGAATATCAGTCAAAAATCCTTTCGGGTCAAAGTGATCATGAGAATGAAAGAGAAAAAGGAAGGAGGGGAAGTAAAAAAGCAGAACAAAAATGTTCCATCAGTTATTGATGAATAAGAGATTGAAAAATGTAATAAGTTGGGGCACCTGGGTGGCTCAATCATTAAGCATCTGCCTTCAGCTTGGGGCATGGTCCCGGGGTCCTGGAATCAAGACCACATCGGGCTCCCTGCTCAGCGGGAAGCCTGCTTCTCCCTCCCCCTCTCCCTCTGCTTGTGTTCCCTCTCTCGCTGTGTCTCTTTCTGTCAAATAAATAAATAAAATCTTTTAAAAAAGAAAAAAAAAAACTATAACAAGTTAAAATGTATCAAGCTCCATGAAGCACATTTGCTTCGATTCAGGCTAGAGGCAACATGCTTTCAGGAAAAAAACTCACAAAAAAAAAAAAAAAAAAAAAAAAAGGAAAAAAACTCACGTGCCAGACCTCGAAGGCAGCAGTGCCTGTGTTGACCCTCCACGTCGCTCACCCTGCTGGCCTTTGGTTTCTCACCTGTTAAGTGAGGGGGGCTGGGCCACCTCCATAGGCTCCTTTCCAGTCCTGAAGAGTCAGGACCACAAGCTGGATTTGGCAGGTCTAAGTTCAAATTCTAGTCGCCCATCAAACATCACAGTCAGAGGCTGTGCTCAGCGGGAGGTCAGATAATGACTCCGAGCAGTTCGTCCTTTGTGCTCACATGGTTACTTACCTGTTTCCCAAAGTCAGAGTTGTATGCCCTTTTATACAGTAAGGTCACTCTCTTCCCTACCCCTCCAATCCTGCACCTCCTACCTCTCGAAGGCAATCAATCTGCTTCACAGTTTCCGGGTTAATTCCTTACGTTTCCTTTTTCAGGATAAGCCCATCCGCATTGTTGCCTTATTTTCCTCCTCAAACAGAAGGTCGCGCACATACCACACGCGATCTTTTGCACTTTGCTCCTTTCGATTGACAGTATCTCCGAGAAATCACAGAGTATCAGTTCATGGAGATCTTCCATATTCTTATTTTTTTAAAGAGTTTACTCATTTATTTGAGAGAGAGAGAAAGAGAGCACATGACCCCAGCTGAAGGCAGACGTTCAATGACTGAGCCACCCAGGCACCTCAGGATAAATATATTTTTTTTAATGAAAAGAGACTTTTTTTACTTTCATGGAATATTTGATATTGTAAACTTATACATTCCTTTGTAATGTGAAACCATCAGCTGCTTCTCGGCTTGTCGAAGTCAAAAATTGAACCTGTGTAGATTTTTTTTCCTTTTTTTTCCCTCTGGGGAGAGTAATTTAGTGGTGATGTTCTCTTAGTTACAGCGAGTGGGAAATAAAAGTGAATAAAATATGTGTTCATCTCTTGATGTACTTGTTTGAATAAATTACAAAGCTGTCTGAATACCACATCTTAAGTGAGATAAGAAATTGAGATTGTGCTTTATAAATGGTAAAACTCTGAACAAATAATCATCATCACTACAGCTCAGAGACCACAAGAACACATCAAAAAGGGCATGATGGGGCACCTGGATGCCTCAGTTGGTTAAGCATCCAACTCTAGATTTTTGCTCGGGTCAAGATTTCAGGGTCGTAAGTTCAAGCCCTATGTTGGGGTGGGAGCACCTGACTGGCTCAGTCAGTGGAGCCTGTGACTTTTTTTTTTTTTTTTTAAGATTTTATTTATTTATCCGACAGAGAGATCACAAATAGGCAGAGAAGCAGGCAGAGAGAGAAAGGGAAGCAGGTTCCCTGCTGAGCAGAGAGCCAGACTCAGGGCTCGGGGCTCGATCCCAGGACCCTGAGATCATGACCTGAGCCGAAGGCAGAGGCTTAACCCACTGAGCCACCCAGGCACCCCAGAGCCTGTGACTCTTGGACTTGGGGTTGTGAGTTCAAGCCCCAAGTTGGGTGGAGAGATTACTTAAAAGTAAAATCCATAAAACAATCAATCAGTAAGTGCATGCTTAGGTATTATTTGCAGTGGGAAGGGGACATCTAAATAAATATTATGTCCTAAATCTAAACCCCAAAGTACAAGGTAAGTTCTGTGTTTCAAAAGTCCAAGGCTTAGTTCAGTGCACTAGGTTTTGTTTGTGTTCTTTTCTTCCTTCTATTCGTGTATATCCCAATGTCATCAAAAGATCTGGTTTATATCTCTCTATGCCTCTAATGATGTGAAAAATAATTCCCTTTCTCAAGATCACCATGTCTATTTCTATTTTCAGACTTGACAGTAATTGGATTATTGGTTTTGTTTCTGGACCTGGTAAGAGACCACAGCAGCTCCTTTTTAAGTGGCCCATTTCCCCCTTAATAATCATTTCTTAATAGAGAGCTATATTAATTCAGAATTATTGTGCTTATTTTCCTCATATGATTGTATCATTTAAACATTAATTTTCCCACAGAAATTTTGCAGATGATTATATTTTGTTGATTTCAGAATCCTGATTGTGTTACCTACTCTTTTAATGAAACACTGTGTGTTTCTCTGCAGGCCCTAATCTTATTTTTTAAAATATGATTGACGTTGATTTTATTACCATTCTAGAAACAGATACGAATTACAGGGAAATTAGAAACCAAATTGGCACAACAGGCTCTCGATTTTATGACGCATTAAATTTGGAGGCGATGTATTACAAGTGGGAAAGGTTCAAGCGGCAGCAAGGACAATATAACTGAGAGCCTGGCGAGGGAGGTGATTGTATCTTTAAGATCTAGAGCCAAGAAAACTCATCTATTCCCTGCCTGAATGGGATCGAGTTCATGGGCTTTATTTTCAATAGTGCAACCTACAGATTATTCAGAAATTGATTCTAAAATTTTTACTTTGGAAAATAATGTGGCATATGCGTCATGGTATCGGCCACTATGGGGTTGGCAGCCATATCTGGAGCTGCCTGGAGCACTCCAAAAGCTGCAGAAATGCTATGAATTACTTCACAGATGAAAATATTGAGATACAGAGAACTTAAGTGGCTTGCTTTGGGTCAAAGAGCCAGGATTTCAGTCCAGGTTATCTGACCACAAGGCCTGCAGTAGTAACCAAATTTTAGCAAATTCTCATAATGTCTGATGTATTTTCTTTTGTTATCTTTGGCAAAGAGTCTGCTTGACTCTTTTGCCTGTCTTACAAAATTGGGTGGGATGAGCGGAAGGATGACTGGAGCAAAAACCAGTGGCTGGCTCTCCCAGGTCATGATTTTCCAGCACGGAAGGACTCTAAATAGCCCTTGATAGCTTGATTTATAACCTACTCAGATATACTGTTATGAACCTCCATTTGTACTCCTTCTCTGAATAATAAAAATGTTAGGAGGTGGGTCTTTCTATACAGAATTAAAAATACATGAAAACGATAGTACAAACATTGGAATGGGGATGAGTATGATTGAAATGCAGTGAAACAACTAACACACATTGGTTTTTAAAAAGTTGAGGATTTTGCTATAATATTTAGGGTATCCACTACAAGTATAGGAAGATAATGTATAATTAAAAAGCAAATGGGGGGAATAATAAAAGTACTCGATCACCCAAAAGTAGATAAAAAAGTCAAGAAAGAGTAATGTAGTCCAGGTAGGAAAAATAGAGAGCAAATAGTAAGATGCTAGATATTGGTACACTAAATGATTAAATTCAATGTGAATTTAATGGAATGGAATAAATACTTCAATGGAAAGCCAAAGATTGTCAGTCTGGATAAAATCATTCCAGTGGTATGTCGCTTATAGGAGACCTAGGTATGAGAATAAAAAAGGTTAAGTAGGAAAAGATCTATCATCTAGACATTAATAGAAAGCTGGTATATTGGGGCAGCTGGGTGGCTCAGTTAAGCATCTGCCTTTGATTCAGGTCATGATCACAGAGTCCTGGCATCAGGCTCCCTGATCAGAGGGGAGCCTGCTTCTCCCTCTCCCTCTGCTCCTCCCTTCTGCTTATGTTCGGCTCTCTCTCTCTCTCTCTCTCGCTCTCTTTCAAATAAATAAATAAAATCTTAAAAAAATATATAAGCATCATTATTATAAGGAAAGAAGATGTCTCCCTCTTAATCATAAAAGTTTTGTTCAGCCAGAAGATACATTTTTTAATTACACGCCTTGAATAACAGTCTTATAGAGGAAGCAAAAAATTAATCAAACTGAAAATAAAGGCAAAGCCCCTTTGAATCACAGTGGCAGGTGTTAATATATGCTTTCTCTCAGTGACTGACAAACAAAAATCAGTAGATCTACTGAACATTTGAATGACATGACTAACAAATTTGACATAACTGATATAAATAAAAATCTATGCCCAATTATTGGGGCATATAAATATAAATTAATATATAAAATGAATAAAAATTCTTTTCAAGTAAGCACAAAACATTTACCAAAATTAACTATATGCTGGCCCCTAAGGCACATTTCATAGCACAGAAGTCACACAAAATATTTTCTCTGACTACAGTGGAATTAAGCTAGAAGTCAATAGTAAAAGGATAATGGAAAATATTCATATATTTAGCAACTAAGAAATATACTTCTAGTTATTTAAACACAATGTACTTTCAAATAATCTCAAAGAATTCAAAGATGATATCACACTGGAAATTGGAAATCATTTTCTTTTTCTAAATTCTGAAGATGAATGCTAAATAATTGAGTTTTGGCTTTTCTTCTTTTCTAACATATGCATTGAGGTCTATAATTTCCCCTATAAGCACATCTTTGAGCTACATCCCAGAAATGTTTTAGATACCCAAATGGAGAAACAATGAATCTTGCCCTCTTTCCTTACCTTGTAAGAAAATCAGTCCAGGTGGATTGTAGATCTACATATGAAATATAAACAATAAAGATCTGACAGCATAAGTAGAGAGCTTCACAATCTTGGCAAAAGTAAAGAATTCCTAAACAGAACCCTCAAAGCTTTAGCCACAAAGGAAGAGATTGATAAACTAGACTCCATTAGAATTAGGAATTTGTCAGAAGACACTACTAAGGGGCGCCTGGGTGGCTCAGTGGGTTAAAGCCTCTGCCTTTGGCTCAGGTCATGATCCCAGGGTCCTGGGATCGAGCCCCCCATTGGGCTCTCTGCTTGGCAGGGAGCCTGCTTCCTCCTCTCTCCCTGACTGCCTCTCTGCCTATTTGTGATCTCTATCAAATAAATAAATAAAATCTTTTTTTTTTAAAGACATTATTAAGAAAATTAAAAGGCAATGCAGGGAATTGGAGAAGGTATCTGAAATACAAATACAAAAGAATTCATATCAGAATGAAGATTTCTGACAATCAGTTAGGGAAAAAAAAGGGCAACATAGTCACAAAATCTGGTCAGTAAGCATATGAAAAAGGTCTTACCTCACAAGTAAGCAGGAATAGTGTAATAAAAATATAATAAAGTATCACTAAACCTACTAGAACAACTCAAATTTAAAGGGTCAACAGTACAGTCTTAGAAAGCAGCGAGACTCCATATACTCCGCTGATAGTGTTGGAACTTGGTAGCACCAATTCTGGAAAAATGTTTTACATTGTTTGCTAACGCTGAATATCTTCAGACTCTGGAATCTAGCAATTCCACCCGAGAGAAGTGTGCGCATGTGTATCAGAAGACAGGAACATGACTTCATAGCAACGGGGCTGTGCAGGTTAACTCCAGCAGACCTACAATTAGCCCGAGCTCTTTTGCTAAAGGTCCCACATCACAGTGACCTCCGGCCAAGGCATGAAACCTACTGATTTGTAGTGTGGCTTTGTAATCACAGGTCTAAGTCGTTTGGGGGTGGTTTGTACCACCTTCTCAACATGGCTATTGATAAGAGTGATATTAACAATTCTCACCTGTTTCCATGAGACTATCAGTTGCTGTTTATGGAGCAGGAATACGCCTACTTGACCAACAAAACATAAAAAACAAAGACTCCAATTCATACTCCCTAATTCTAAAGACTTCCATGCACACATTCCTGAATGTTCCTGAATGGAGAAAATGAGTGTGTTCAGTATGGTCCTTACAAGGGAAGGACAATTTGGGCCTGGGTCTGGTCTCTCTGGACCTCTTGCTGTCATCTGTGATGCACATCCTTACTTTAATGCTTTGCCATAATAGGTCCTTTTCCTGCAATAAATTGGAGACTTGTACATCCAGACCTTAGGTCCTGGGGGTCTTCTCTAGCAAACAAACCTTGCTTAATGGCCAATGGCATTGCAAGGCCTTGTTTGTGATAACCTTAAGCTGCAAATAACCCAAATGTTCATGCATAACAGGCTGGATAAATAAATCGGGCCATATTCATGCAATTGAATACTGAGCAGCAATGAAAATGACTGCGAACTGCACATAGATCAGACAAGCCTCTTACAAACATAATGTTGAAAGCAGCTAGATACAAGAGAATCTGCACATTCTATACATGTGCACACACAATCTATACCTGTTCAAATGTGTGCTTACATGTGTATAAAACAGTGCATAAAACAGTGCAAAAATAGATAAAATGAACCCAAGATACATGCTGGTCACCTCTGGAGGGCAGGGATGGAGTTATGATTAGGAGAGAGGCTGTAGGTGTGTTCTGTTTCATAACCTGGGCTGCTTCCATGGGTATGTTCAGTGTGCTGTAATTACCAAACTTGCATTTTCTGTGTGATCTAATTTTTTAAAAAGCTTATTAAAGGGGCAGCTGGGTGGCTCAGTCAGTTAATCGGCCGCCTGCCGATTGGTCGTCATGATCTCTGACTCCTGGGATCAAAGCCCCATGTTGGGCTCCCTGATCTACGGAGCGTCTCCTTCTCCCTCTCCGTGCTTCTCCTCCTGCTTATGCTCTCTCTCCCTGTCAGATAAATAAGTAAATAAATAAAATCTTTTAAATTAAAAGAAATAAATAAAAAGCTTATTAAAGACAAAACAAACATCAGTAAGTCCACAGTGTTATTTAAAAAGAGAGAGAGAAACACTTTTTTGGTGACCCTTGAAAGTAACTAGAACATTGACACCTTAATCTGAAAATTGGAAACTATAGAAGGAAACCTCCTTGTTTGTACAGACAAATGTTTGTATATATACAAATAATACATAATATACAAAAATTTTTGTATATTTCAGTGTTGTTCAACAACCCTACTTGATGAAGAAAAGGCTTTCTTTACAAAGGATTCCTGATTAATAAATGTGAAATTAACAACAGAATTAGAAAATCCTCAATGAATACAACGAAAATAATTAATCCAAGCAAAGATCTCTGTGTTAGTTAGTTATGGCTGTATAACAGATCAGCCCAACATGTAGCAGCCTAAAACAATTCTGGGGGTCAGGGATCCCTGTCAGGCTTAATCGGATGCCCCTGGCTCTGAGTCTCCCACTAGGTTGCAGGTGGTCAGCTGGGCCACAGGCATCTCTAGTCTTGACAGGGGAAGGGTCTGTTCCCAGGCTCACTCATGTGGCTATGGGCGGCGGGTCCCCTATGCTCAGCTGGCTGTTGGCCAGAGATACAGCGGTGACTTGCCCATGGACCTCTCCACAGGGAAGATCAGAAGATGGTAGCTGGCTTCCCTAAGAGCTAGCAAGGGAGGGCAAGAGAGGGAATCCAAGATACAACCCACATTTTTGTGACTTACAAGACAGAATCCAGTTGTTTTATAACTTAATCTAGAAGTGGCATCCCAGCATCTCTGCTACATTCTATTCATAGAAGCAAGTCATGAGTCCTGCCTAGACTCAAGGGAGGGCTGTAGACAGGGTGTGACTACCAGGAGGTGGAGATCACCAGGAGCCTCGAGGAGGATGCCGACCATCATCCTCAGTGCTGGAAGCCATTAAATGAGATGTTGATGGGTCACCACCTGAATCCATGACTCAATCCCATAATCACTAAAAAAGCAACAACCAGATTACTATTCACCTTCTGTTGTGATGCCATCTGAAGGACACAGCATCACCTAACAAAGTATTCCCTGAAAGATAATCAAGCTTTTAGAAAACATCCAATTTGCAAGAAATATGGATAGTGGAAGAAGTTAAATGACCATGAGGATACAATCTAGTTTGTGTGAAAGTCTACAGGCCAGTAGACCTAGGTTCTTGGTGAGTCAACTGCATGGAAAAAAACAGAAAAACCAAAAACCAAAACGAAACAAAGGAAGAATTGCCCTAGCTTAAAAGAACCTTATGAGACCGAACAACCAAATGCAGTCTTTAGACTTTGCTTGGATCCTGCTAGACAAAGGTAGGTTTTGAGACAATAAGGGGATTTTGAATATGGAAAAACAAATGGTACTGAGGAATAGCTGTTGACTTTTCTTGATATAATGATGACTTCATGGTTATGAAAGAAAATGTCCATATTTTTTCTGAGATGTGCACGAAAGCATATAAAGATGGTATCTTAGATAGGAAGCCCAAGAAATTGCTTTAAAAATGTTTCAGCAAGGGGGCGCCTGGGTGGTTCAGTCAGTAAAGTAGCCAACTATTGATTTCGGCTCAGGTCAGGATCCCATGGTCACGATCCAGCCCTGCATCAGGCTCCGCACTCAGCAGGGAGTCTGCTTCAGGATTCTCTCTCCCTCTGGCCCTCTCTACCCTCCCCACCCCCCATAAATAAATAAATCTCTTTAAGAAATAAAATACTTCAGCAGGGGTGCATGGCTGGCTCAGTTGGTAGAGGTTGAGACTTTTGATCTCAGGGCTGTAAGTCCAAGCCCCACATTGGGTGTAGAGATGACTTAAAAAAAATTTTTTTTTTTAAATACTGCAGCCAGGGTGCCTGGGTGGCTCAGTGGGTTAAAGCCTCTGCCTTCAGCTCAGGTCATGATCCCAGGGTCTTGGAATCGAGCCCTGCATTGGTCTCTCTGCTCAGCGGGGAGCCTGCTTCCTCTTCTCTCTCTCTCTGCCTGCCTCTCTGCCTACTTGTGATCTCTGTCTGTGAAATAAACAAACAAACAAAATCTTAAAATAAATAAATAAAATACTGCAGCTGACACAGCAGACCCAATAACAAAAGGAATAGATGAACTAAGCTTGGGAAAATCTTAGTAAGTATTGAATTAAGTGATGAGTATGTGTAGGTTCATTACACAATTTTATTTATTATGATGGTTTAAATATTTTCACAGCAAAAATGGGAAGAAAGAGGTCAGGACTAAATGGTTTTATAGCTGAGTTCTAGCTAGATTTTAAAGACTAAATATTTCCAATATTTAAGTAGCTATAGTTTCCCACATAAGATGAAATCCCTATTCATTTTATGAAGGTCACACAACTTTAAAACTTAAAAAATAAAAAGACCTATAAGATGCATGAAGAAAACTTCATAGTTGTGAGAACATAGCTGGGGGAGTTTCTGCATGCTTAGCACACTTGGGCACACACATGAAAAAACAGAATACAAGGGAAAAGAAAGGAAAAAAAAGAAAAAACAGAATACTCTGAGCACCCATTTCTAGATAGTTTCACCTGCTGAAGATATCCGCTATGCTGAAGGCAAAACTTGATTTTTTTTTTGAAGATTTTATTTATTTGAGAGAGAGAATGAAAGAGACAGACAGAGAGAGAGCATGAGTGGGGGAGGGTAAAAGGGAGAAACAGCCTCCCTGCCGAGCAGGGAGCCTGATGTGGGACTCAGTCCCAGGATTCCAGGATCATGACCTGAGTTGAAGGCAGTCACTTCATCAACTGAGCCACCCAGGCACACAGGCAAAATCTGATTTTAAAAAATAGTGCCAAAGAAAGAAACTATAGATTAACGACTTAAATGTAAGCAAATTTTCTTTTCTTTTCTTTTCTTTTTTTAGAAATTTTTTATTATTTTATTTTATTTTAAGATTTTATTTATTTATTTGAGAGACACAGAGAGCATGAACAAGAGGAGAAGGGAAGCAGACTCCCCGCTGAGCAGGGAGCCCAACACAGGGCTCCATCCCAGGACCCTGAGATCATGACCTGAGCCAAAGGCAGATGCTTAACTGAATGTGGCACCTAAGCACCCCTCTTTTTAAAAATTTTTTAAAAAGAGGCGCCTGGGTGGCTCAGTGGGTTAAGCCGCTGCCTTCGGCTCAGGTCATGATCTCAGGGTCCTGGGATCGAGTCCCCATCGGGCTCTCTGCTCGGCAGGGAGCCTGCTTCCCTCTCTCTCTCTGCCTGCCTCTCCATCTACTTGTGATTTCTCTCTGTCAAATAAATAAATAAAATCTTTTAAAAAAATTATTAAAAAAATTTTTTTAAAGATTTAATTTTTAGGTAATCTCTATATCCACTGTGGGGCTCAAACATACAACCCCAAAGTCAAGGGTTGCTTACTTCTCTGAATAAACCAGCCAGGTGCCCCAAGTGGAAGCAAATTTTCTAAATAAAATATTGGGGACACGATTCCAGAAATATATTTTAGTATTTACACAATCACACACATATATTATTATTTTTTTATACACATATATTATTGATCATTCTTGCTAGAGTACATACTTTCCTAGTGGTTTTTCCAGTAAGAGATTGTGGGTGGTAAACAAGTTGGCTTTTACATTAAAAAAAAAAAAAAAAAAGTATTTATTTTAACCCTGCTCTTTGAAGAGCATCTGGCTGGCTGGTGAATTTCCGGCTGCCCAGTGTTTTCCTTCAGCATTTTGAGTGTATTGTTAACGCTGTCCACGCAATCCCTCAACCTCTCCTTCGTAAGCTGTTTTTTCCTTCCTTACTTACTGTGGTGCAGTTACGCTATGGGGTTTCTGGAGAGAAAGTTATTTTTATTTTCTTGCCAATCATTCAGTGAGGTTTTTCCATTCCAGTTTTCATTCATTTCATCTCTGGAAAATTATCGGTCCTTTCATTTTCAAACATCGCCGTTCACACCCTGGTTTCTTTTGCAACTTCCACTGAATATACTTCTAAACATCTCATTCTACCCGCCATGATCCTTCCTTCAGAATTAATCCTCTCTCTTAAGATACATCCAGTACCCATTCAGATAATTTATTGATGGTTATTATGATTATATTTTACTTCCAATAATTATATGTTTCACTTCCAAGATTTCCAATTTTTTTTTCAAATCTTCCTGTTCTTGTTCTGTAAATGTTACTTCCATGTCTTTCGGCAGTTAACATATTATTTTTGAGTTCTCCGACTGATCTCTACATCCTCAGGGATTCATTCTTTGATTTGTCAAATTTACCAACCTTTTTAAAAGATAATACACCTCTTCACGTGTGTAGAACATTTTAAAGAGCTGTTCTTGCCTGGTTCTCCTTCAGAGGTGTCCTTAACTTTTCACATGATCTAGATTTGCCTCAGCTCTGTTCCCAACAGGCTTCACGGGTTCAAACCTGGTTGGTCTTATAGCAGATCAATCTGAATCTTGTTTCCCATATTAATGGTTTAATTTTGGATTTTACATCAATATTGTATAGACTTGGCTCCTATGTCCCATCTGCTTCTTTACTTTTCACATATAAGTTCAAAAACAAAACCCATGTCCAAAGTATTTTAATAAACAACATATTTCATTTAAGAAGAAGCCGCATTTTTGGGGGGATAATCAACCTGAGGGTAAATGAATAAAGACCTACAAACTACAGGGGGGCAGATGACACCAGGCATCTGCTGGCTGTCCACGAATCTCTTCTCACTGTCGTATTTTATGTCTACGAATGGATCTTTAGTACGGTGCTTCCATGACGCGAGCCCCTTGTAGTATCTCCATTCCAGATCCCTTAGATCCATGAATTGTTTCTCTGCAAAGAATCACATTTTCAAAGAATTACATGAAGGTGTTATTTAACCTTCAGTTATTCAGAGATGCTTCTTGGACAGAATGAAACTTTGATGAACTTGAGTCTCTCCCTTTTGGTAGAAAGCCTGTTTCTAGAGCTTTACAAATGAAGTAGGCACCTATGGTGTTCATCTGTCTAAAGCCCTCCTCCAAATGGGGAGCTGGGTGGGCCTGGCTAACTGGGCTGGAGCAGACACTAGCAGGTGGAGGAGTCTCATTCAGTGCCTGGATAATAATGGACAAATGGAGAGATCTACAGAGCACTGAGATCAAGAGATCAAGAGAGAGGAGAAAAGGATCCTGATGAGTGTTTAAAACAAGGACAAAGATTCATCAGAAGTGCATAGGTTGTTAGTGTCATTTCTTCCAAGATGCTGGTTTAAGCCCAGGGTATAAAGAGCCGTGGCTAGCTACTCTTTCAGGACCTACCAACCTGGGGCATCGCTCGTAATTATAATCCCTTCAAGAAGCCAATGAAGCATGGAAAGTCAGGCCACGATACACTGCATATGCTCTTACTCAGCTGTCATTTCCCTTTCCCTTCCTTTCAGTTTCTTTAATGACTAACCAAAACGTAAACCATCTCCCTCCCCAAAAAAGAACAGCAACAAAAAAAGAGCAAGGCGTGAGGTAGAGACTTGAGTGTAAAACCAGAGGCCCAAGAGTCAAGGGGATGAGTTTGAGGAACAGAAGGTGAATAATGGATACAGCAAACAAGCAGGAGGGCTGGTTTAATTCTCTCTTATCATTCTCCCTCTATGGTGATACTTGAGCAGATCCACTATGGTCCAGAGATGTTCCCTGCACCAATCAGGCTTCCAGCCCTGTCCTGGAAGGGCCCAAGTTTCAGTATACATTCTGTAAGTGCTTGAAGTAGGAGACTGGGGCCAGGGACTGTCCCCTGAGTTCCTACCTTCCCTGGTGGAACAGATACTGCAGCAAGCTTTTGGTGTTGAACACTGGTGGTCAACAATGTCTCCCTAGGGGCAATTACCAAGTGTCAGGAATTTGACAAGATTTTTAGCAGACTTGGCATTGGGAGATCTGGTTAAAAGAAGGAACAGAAGGATGAATTTGACAAGAGAAGCCCACAAAACTGATGACTTTGATTACTACAGAGCTTTATGCTGTGATCTGTGGTGCACACTACAGATAGTTGGCTCACTGCATACCCATTGCAATCCTCTTCTGTCTTCCTCTACCACAGAGGATTAAAAGCTAAGATCTCTATTCACCACCCAGCAGTAAGGGGCAGCTCTTGGACACAATTCTGACCAATGAGGTGTCGGGAGAAGTCTCTGGAGGAGGAGTGTTCTGAGGAAGTTTGGCTTCCCTATTAAAAGAAGACATGAAGAGCCAATGTGGCCTTCTTCTTAGCCCTCTTTTGCTGCCTGGAATGTGGCCATAGTACCTGGAGGTGAAGGAAGCATCTTTTGACCATGAAGACAAAAGCTGTACACAAAAAGACGGTTTCTCTGTCATGTTTGGTCAAACACATTCCTAACCTACATAGTCCCACAGTATTCAGCCTGAGCAAGAGGAGCTGATATGATAGAAGGACAAAATGGTAGCACCCATTCTCTTTTCCTTCCCCAGTGCTTGATGCTCGTGAGGATATGTTCTATAATATTCTTTGGTATTCCAAGATCCCTAAAGTCCTCGTGGCTGAGAATACTTTAGGGACTGGCTGGCTGATAAAATGATAGTAACACCGGACAATACAGGAGAGTAAAAGATGAATTGTTGCAATACCAATTAAACCTAAGAGATTACTGGATGGTCTCCATATGGATGCCTACACCTGGCTTCATGCATATTCCTTGAATAGACAGGATATGTACTTGAAATTCTGCCTATAGGATCTGAGGAAATGAGGTCATGAAGACAGAGAAGAAACCCCAACAGAGTCTGGAAGGCCACAAGAGAGACCTCTAGAAGTTATGTAGCAAGGAGACAAGCCATACATTGGTAATAAAGGGCAATTTGGCTCTGTCGATGGCAAAACCATAAACATCCCTATCAGATATCCAAAGCCCTCAGCACTTTTTCAATAGGCTCTTTGGCAGGACTAATTAATTCCTAATATTTTCCATACTTTTTCCTTTCTGGTCCCAGACTTTACCTCACGCACTTCTGTGGATTAGCGAGGCCATTCCTACAATTGCCCTGATTTCTACTCCTGCCTGGGCTCCAGAACACACAAAGTATGACTCTATCAAAGGAATCTGAAACCTGCATTAGACTCTGTCAAGACATCAGTGTGGGGAGTTATAGCAAAGACTGTTCTGGCATCTTGGACCAAATATGAGCAGAGTAATCAATCTATGCCTTTGAATTTGTTCCTCTGACTCTCTCACTACTTTTAGTATAAAAATGGTGCTGTTAAAATATTTGCTGTGCAAATGGTTTTATCTTGAGTCAAGAACCTACTTCAGGAAGGTTCAAATATTTCATATCATTGACTTAATCTATTTTTTACAGCTACCTAGAATGACAAATTATTACCTCCCTCAAATTAAGGAAAATGAAGACCTTGTAAGTCACCCCCTTCTCATTGAAACTCACCATCATATATTTTATATATTTTTAACTTTTTCTAAATAGTTTTTTTTTTTTTTAAAGAACATCTTCCTATTAAAGTGTCAGAAATGAAGGGAGGAGTTTCCTCTCGTTGTTTGTAGAGATGTATCAATAATGAAAGGGAAGAGTTCCCAAAAAAATATCTAAATATACCCCCTCTCAATTGCACTAAAGCCAAGATACTTTAGAAAAATAAGCCATTATTCAGTAAACAATTGGCTAAGATCATGATAGTTATGGGTGACTTAGAGTCCAAGTTTAACTAGCTAATATTAGAAAAGTGACTTTAAGTATCACACCGCAAATACTCCTTTGGGAGACTGGAATGTTCCAGTCTCTTTTCTCTACTTCCCATTGGCACTCTAGGCAGCAGGCACATCAGCCACGAGTCCCAGAACTGCAAGATTCCCATAGGTCACCATTTGACTATTCCAGCTCTCATAACCTATGTAAATGTTGCAATAAGATTTCCACGAATTTCCCCCCACATAGCCTCATCTGTTTAGATTACCTGGATCAACTAAGAAGTACTTAGCAATTCTGTCTGCAAAGACAAAATTTTCTGGCGTGATCCTGGAAATGCCCAGCATGCCTAATGTGTTGGCACCCGGAGTCTTCTCCTTTACAGGGACAGGGACCGGTGATGAGGATTTGGAGTGCTCGATGAGAATCTCATAGGGAAAAGTGTGTGCGGGAGGAGGAACCCCATGCCGGAAGAGCCTCTGCTGCGATTTGGTGAGTCTCTCCACCAGAGAGAGCGAGGGTGTCAACAAGCTTCGGTACAGGATTTCGGTCACAGAGTCTGGTTTCTCCCCCTCTCTTCTCACCACCTCGCACACGAAGAGAGGCTGGGGGTCTTCTTCCCTCACGTCGTCGGTTCCACTAATTGACATGGCATTCAGGTTTTGACTAAGCATTTTCTGTGCTTTGCTCGGTGAAATACTGTGAGTTTTGGGGAGATTTGATTTCTTGCTCTCCTTAATAAAGTCCTCGACAGAAGCATACAATTCTGGCAGCTGCGGGAGGGAAAAAGGCGGGGAGTCAGGAGCCTGGATGAAAATGTAACTGGTAGACTCACAAACACTGGAACAAAAGGATACAAGGAACCATGAAAACAGAAGCATCTGTCTTTGGAGGGTATCTCTGCCTAATGAACCTGAGTTAAGAGTGGCAATGTCAAATCTCATAGTCATTCCCAGAAAGGGGTATTCTTAGATGCATCACTTAAACCATGAAACGGCCCGTTAGACTTGGATGGGAAAGTCTGTAAGATCTTCCCAAAGTAAAGTGTGATGGGCTGCCATGGAGAGAGAGAGCGACAGAGCGAGCTGTGGAGGCTTACAGCCTTTGTTTGGAGTAAGGCTTTGTTTCTTTCTTTTTCTTCTTTATTAAGGCTACATTTCTTTTAGGGAAGAAAGAGAGCCAGATAATACAGATATCAAAGCTTCATCCCAGTGTCCAAAGGGCTCAGAATGTTCCGGAATGCAATGCAAAGGAAGCTCTAAGAGTCCCTATTCATTGGGATAGTTTACCGAAGCAAAGAGTGTTGGCGGAATGTTTGGGAATAGTTGTTGGCAGAGAAAACAATAAAGAATTCCTTAGAACACCTTCCTTATCCAAAATCCTATCCTGAAGGAATAAAATCGCATTTTCTCCGGCATCTTGCCTACCAACTCCAATATTCCTAAGGAAGTTCTTAGGCCATTCAACTAACTGGAAGACCAGAAAGGCCAAAGTGAGAGCCCAAATTTGGGTCATCAGCCCAGGGCACTTTCCCTTCACTCCCAGGCCGTTCTGGGCCAGAGCAACAAAGACCAAGTGGACCCAGGTGGGAGAATGGCCTTTTCAAAAGACGACCGTTATCGTGGAAACAGCCTAGCTCTCACATGCACCTGCCCTGGAAACGCTGCATTTCACTGTAACCAAAGAGCATCAGTCAGTCGATGAAGGGGAATGTCCGTATTCCCTGCCCGCCCCCCGCCATATCGGAACATCACCGGGTATTGCGGTAGCTCAAACTGTTACAATTTTTTTTCCCCAAACTGTCACAATTTTTGAACATCGTTTGCCCTGTGGAGTACTGCAGAATTGTAAGCACCTACCGAACACCCGGGAGACTCCGCCGCCGCCTCGCCTTCCTCCGGATGGATGTCATTACTAAGAAACATCGTGAGGGGACTTTGTCCTCTGATTCCTGAGAAAGCAGTAGAAGAGGAGACAGAGTGAAAGATGAACAATCCAGCCAAGTACAGGGCAGGAGGGAGGGGCATGGATAACGCTTTTTACATGCCCAGAACTTTGTAAGTGGGACGCTTGTTAGAATTTTTTTTTTAAGATTTTATTTATTTATTTGATACAGAGAGATCACAAGCAGGCAGACAGGCAGGCAGAGAGAGGGAGAGGAGGAAGCAGGCTCCCTGCCGAGCAGAGAGCCCGATGTGGGACTCGATCCCAGGACCCTGAGATCATGACCTGAGCCGAAGGCAGCGGCTTAACCCACTGAGCCACCCAGGCGCCCCACTTGTTAGAATTTTATACCATTTTAAGTTTTCTTTTGTTCTCTTCTTACCATAGGTCTATCAAAATACTACATGCCAACCAAATATTTTCTCTGAAACAAATTCGTATATGACCTATATGCTCTGGCATTTAATACTAATTAAAAGAATCCGGGGCTCCGGGTGGCTCAGTGGGTTAAGCCTCTGCCTTTGGCTCAGGTCATGATCTCAGGGTCCTGGGATCAAGCCCCGAATCAGGCTCTCCTCTCAGCTCTCTGCTCTCTCTCTCTCTGCCTGCCTCTCTGCCTGCTTGTGATCTGTCTGTCAAATAAATAAATAAAATCTTTAAAAATAAATAAATAAATAAAATAAAATGAATGCTATTCATGGATGACAAGTAATGAAGTTCTGATATATGCTACAGCATGATAAACCTTGAAAAATTGGGCTAAGTGAAATAAGCAATTCACCAAAGGCCACATATTGTATGATTGCATTGACATAAAATTTATAAAATAGGCAAATCCTTAGAGACAGGAAGTACATTAACAGGAACTAGCCTAAGGCTGGGGGGCATGCAGGAATGGGGAACGACTGCTAATCAATCTGGGTTTTTTTTGGGGGGGGTGATAAAAATTCTAAAATTGATTGGGTGATGGTTGCACAACTCTCTGAATATACTTAAAATTATTGAACTGTGCTCTTTGAAAGAATTTAATGGTGTGTGAATTGTTTGTTAATAAGACTGTTAAAAATGATTTGGAGAGAAAATGATAGTTATGAAAGATAGACTAAGGAGATGCAAAATATCGAACTGGTTACCCCATAAGAAAAAACCCTAAATCATAGAATAGAAAAATATTTAAAATTAAAATTCAGGAAGATTTTCCTGGAATTAAGGATTTGAATCTGTCTATTAAAATATCAGAATGGATGGGGCGCCTTGGTGGCTAAGTGGGTTAAGCCTCTGCCTTCAGCTCAGGTCATGATCTCAGGGTCCTGGAATCGAGCCCCACATCTAGCTCTCTGTACAACAGGGAGCCTGCTTTCCCCTCTCTCTCTGCCTGCCTCTGCCTACTTGTGATCTCTCTCTGTCAAATAAATAAATGAAATCTTAAAAAAAAATCAAAACAAAAAAATATATTAGAATGGCTATCACTAAAACATATTCTAGTAAAGTAATTGAGTTTCAGGAAAAAAAGAAAAGAAGCCTTAGTTTTATCTATAGCAACAGTCAGACAAAAACACACACACAAAAAAACAACGTTTGAGCCAGGGATTTTTCCTATATATCCAAGCTATGTTTGAAAGAATAAAAGCTTGGGGCGCCTGGGTGGCTCAGCGGGTTAAAGCCTCTGCCTTCAGCTCAGGTCATGATCTCAGGGTCCTGGGATTGAGCCTCACACTGAGCTCTCTGCTCAGCAGGGAGCCTGCTCCTCCCTCCTCTGCCTGCCTACTTGTGATCTCTCTCTCTGTCACATAAATAAATAAAATCTTTAAAGAAAAAGAAAAAGAAAAAGAAAAGAAAGAATAAAAGCTCAAGAAAAAATTTTGATCTTGCAAGAACTCAGGAAATATTGTTCCCATGAGTCCTTCTTGAGAGAACTATCAGTTGACTGATGAACTTCAAGCAGCCAAGAGAAGAAGGGACTTCAGAAGTAAAGAATCTTCTAGCAGTAGGGCAAGGTTGCTTGTGAGGGAAAACTACAAATGCATATATTCTCTGAACCTAGGATTCCTACTCCTAAATATCTATTCTTACATTTGAAAAACATTTCCATAGATGCCAATGAAACATTACTGAGGTTATTCACGGCAACAACTTTGTTTGTAACAGCAACAGACTGAAAACAACTTCAGCATCCTAAATGAATGAGAGGTCAAACAAACCCAATGCCCACCACAGTATAAAGGATAAGTTGTGCTTTTTCATTTTACAGTGGAATACTCCTCAGCAAAAGATTCTGTACTTTATGTTACAATGTATGTAACATTCAAATATAAGCAAACAATCTATAAGGTTAGGAGTCAGGATAGCGTTTACCTTGGGAGGGGTCCGTACTGGAACATGAGAATTCCACAGCTCTGGTAATATTTTGTTTACTTGATCTGAATGCTACTTGTGTGTAACTGATAGAAATCCACTCAACTTTGCCTTTATAATCCATGAACATTTTCATATGTGTCTCAGACATCCGGGCACCTGGCGGGCTCAGTCAGAATACCGTGTGACTCTTGATCTCAGGATCGTGTGTTCAAGCCCCAGTTTGCACATAGAGATTATTTAAATAAATAAAAATTTTAAAAATATATATTAACAGAAACTTTACCTAAGATGGAGAAAAACAATTTCCAGGGAAATACTGAATGATACTGAACGATTAATGATAGTGGAAAGTGTAAGGGCCTATTTAGCCAGAGCAACTCCACCTTGGTTAAAAGCCATTTTGTTGTTTGTGCAGTAAAACTTAAACTGACCCTGCCCCCACCCCCCCAGAGGAACTTACTGAGAAGCAAGTCTGGGAAACCAGTAAAATATGGTCAGCTAGTTCCTGATAACAGAGCCCAGAATACAAGGCCAGGTCGGCCAGTTCCTGATAACAGAGCCCAGAATACAAGGACGAGTTGGGCCAGGTGGAGACATCCAATCAGTAAGAAACACACATACCTTTTCCCTAACCACCAAAGAATGTAAACCCCGCCATTTGGGCGCCAACCTTGAGCACTAATTCTGACCAGAGAAATAGGTTGGGTCAAACAGCTACTATAGGGTAAATTGTAATTCAATTGGCCACCTGCGTGTGACCTAACATGACCATTGGCCACTTTGGCTCTATAAAAGGTAGTCTGTAAGATGGGGAGGGGTCGCCCTCTTTGGAGGCAGCCCTGACCGGTCAATTCTTGAGCCTGTAAGCTGGGGGTGGTCGCTCTCTTCAGAGATGGCCCTGACCGGTCGCTCTCTTCAGAGATGGCCCTGACCGGTCAGTCTGACTTCTAATGCTTAGCATAGAATAGAGCTTTGCATAACTTTAACTTTGTTTCAGTCTCATTCCCCTGCCAGATCAGTCTAACTTCTAATACTTATCAGAAAATAAAGCTTTTAAATAACTTTCACTTTGTCTCAGTCTCGTTTCATTTAATAACAGACCTAACAGAAAGGATCCAGTATGCTAAATAGATGTCACAACATAGGACAAAAACACACTGGAGGAGAAGTATAAAACAAGTAAAATCTAGGTTAAGGATATTCTAAGACAAAACATGGAACCACGGTTGACAATCGTGTAACTGTTTCATTGAAATTTATCATATGAAATTTCTACTTTTCCTTCAATTTTTAAATTATATTCTTATCTCCACATTTTTTGCAATTCTACTTTTGTTTGCAATTTGTCATAATAAATTTTTAAATGCTTAGTTTATGGACAAATTACTCAAAAAAACAAGACAATTTTATAATCAAAATTCTCCATGCTCTCAGTAATTGTTGAATCACTATATTGTACACTCTACATTAACAATATGGGAATTAAAATAAAAAGCTTAATAAAAAAATATTTTAAAAAATTCTCCATGCACTGAGAGAAAATAAAATGTGGGTTCTGTGAAAAAGAAGGGATAGGACAATAGAATATATTGGGGGAAAAAAAGAACAAAGGCTTTAGGGCTGCATAGAAGATGATAATTATAAAAAAAAAATAGTAAAGAATCAACATACATATACTTGCTCCTACTAAAGAAGAAAACAGAACAAAATATTAAAAGGTATAATTTTTTAACTTTGCTCAATGAAAGGCCCATAATAATTATCGTAACTGAAAAAGTAGCAAGAATGATAGACATGGAACCACATAATGTCAAGGAAAATAATAACTGCAAATAGATACAGTGTTTACAATGTGTCAGACACTGCTCTGAGTTCTTTAATGTATTAACTAACTTGCTATTCATAAAAATGACTAGATGCTATTATCAGCCCCACCTTACAAACTGGGGATGGAGGTATAGGTAAGTTAAGAATACAGTTAAGACTCCAAAATGGCAAAGATAAAAACATTAAAATTATTTCATGTTGATGAGCTGTTTGGAAAAGAGGCAAGCGTATAGAACACCTGGAAGAATACAGCCTTCTTGGCAACATGACAATATCTATTAACATTCAAAAAAAATTTTTTTATGACTCTACAGTTGAGTTTCTTGAAATTTTTCCTGCAAAAATTGTTGGCCAAGTTTATAAATTAAGAACCAAGCTCTTTATGCAGCATTGTTTATAATAACAAGAAATAAAAAGAATTAAGATAATGTGCAGAAGAAAATCAGAGGTAAGGCAGACAAATGCAGAGAAACTATCTCTCCTGAAACTATCACAATGATGTACCTCCTGCATTATAGTTATGTTTGCCCCAAATTTCCCCTTTGCTTATGATCATTTATATTTGGGTTTCTGTCCTCCCCAGCCCCATTTTGGTAAATATATTTGATGTATAAAGAGCTTTTTAAACCATTAAGAAAAAGATAAACAACTCATTAGGAAAAAAAATAATAGAAAAATAGTCGAAGGGCTTGAAGAGGAAATTCTCATTCCGCTCTGGATCCACAAAAAATTCCTGAAGCCATGCATAACCCCCTGATCTCTCCCTTTGTTAGTTGCTTTTGGCCTAGAAAAGCTCTTTGAGAGTCCCATGAGAAAGTGGAACAAAAGGCGATAGCCATAAAGGGATTGCCAGCAAAAGGAGCAATGCATAGCTCTGATAAAAAGAAAGACAAGGGATGGTTCCAAAGGATTTCAGTGTTTTTAAAATGGACCTGATTAGGGGCGCCTGGGCGGCTCAGTCGCTTAAGTCTGCCTTCCTCTCAGGTCTGGATCCCAGGGTCCTGGGATGAAGACCCTCAGCAGGCTCCCCGCTCAGCCGGGAGTCTGCTTTTCCCTCTGCCCTTCAACCAGCTTGTGCTCTCTGTCTTTCTCTCTCCCTCTCAAATAAAATAAATAAATAAAAATAAACAAGCAAGCAAACAAACAAATAAATAAAATCTTTCTAAATAAATAAATAAATAAATCCAAAGAGAAGTCCTAAAATCAGACGCCAGGGATGATTGAACCACTCTGTAAATGTATTAAGTCGGTTGACTTGTGTGCTAAAAGGAGTAAATCTTATTGTAAGTAAATTATACCCCAATAAAGCTGTCTTAAAAAAGGAAACAAATGAAAAGACAGAGCTCCCCAAATGGGTCAATTATACTGTGATCTGCTTGGAGAGAAACTGTATAAACAGAGGGGCAGTGGTCTATGGGGTGCATATTAAAGGCAACCTCGGTGGTTAGAAATTTACGGTAGTATTTGGGCTCAGCATCTGTGATGATGGAGCAGTTCAGTGCCCTGAGCTGTGTGCTAGAGGGAACAGAGGTGCCAGGGCATGCAGACTGGGGGTACTGACTGTTGGTAATGACTGTGAACACTAGCCAGAGTGTTTGGTGAACACTCACTATGCGTGCCAGACATGGTTCTAAGAGCATAAATGAATTTTTTCCATATAATCCTCTCAACAGCTGTCGGACATAAGCACAATTATGATCTCCATTTTACAGATCTGGAAATGGAGGTATAGAGAGGAGCAGCACTTTGCCCGACATAACAGGGCTAAGTAGTAGTAAATCTGGGTTTAAACCAAGCAGCCCTACTTCAGAACTTTGGAATATTTAAAAGAAATTTTTTTTCTTTTTTTTTTAAAGTAAATTCTACCTCCCAATGTGGGGCTCAAACTCATGACTCGGAGATCAAGAGTGGCCGGATCTACCCACTAAACCAGCCAGAAGCCCCCAAGAACTCAGATTTTTTTTTATGCTAATTATATTGTGCTATCGTGCATCCATATGATCTTGTCACACATGCAGTTTTCAGTGTGTTTTTTTTTTTTTTAAGGATTTTTATTTATTTATTTGACAGAGGGAGAGAGAGGGGGAAGCAGGCTCCCTGCTGAGCAGAGCCCGATGCGGGGCTAGACACAGGACCCTGAGATCAGGACCTGAGCTGAAGGCAGCGGGCTTAACCGAGGGAGCCAGTCAGGCGCCCCTTTTATGTGTTTTTATTTGCATTTCCTGTGGCTCCTTCCCCCTTCCCTACCTTCTTTCATTAACCCCTTCATCAGGAAACCTTATACTTAAATTTATTTTTCTCTGTATTTCTGTATCACATATTGCCATATATGCATAGTCATAAGTATCAAAGATTCACAGAACTGAGATCACCTTTTGCATCTTGTTCTTTCACTAATGATTTCTCATGAAAAGTCCACCAACTTATCTAGTAAGCCTTTGGCCATGATGGTTGTTCCCTGACATTATTGCTACAAGAACATGTTCTCATTTCTGCTTCAACCCTAGAATTCAATGTGCAGCCCCCCAGCCTGCCCCCAGCCCTGACAGGCGTACCCCCAGGGCCTCCTGCTAGGGAAAGATGCCATGAGAAAATTGAGACTCCTTGCTCCAGGTCTGGCGTGGAGCTGACCTGCCTGGGGGCATCTATCCCTTTTTCTCCGCGTGGGGGAGCCGCATTGAATTCAGGGCAGCTGGCACAGCTTTGTAGGAGGAAGACAACACGGGACAGAGTCTAAGGAGTCAGGACTCCTCTCTTCCTTGTGCCAACCCTGCGGGCTGATTTTTAAATACAGTTGACCTTGAACAACATAAGGATTAGGGGTGCTGACACACCCCAAGATAGAAATCCGTGTGTAATTTGTGAGTCTTGAAAAATTTAACTACTAAGAGCCTACTGTTGATCAAAAGCTTTGTTGAAAACAGTCGATTAACACAGACTTTATATATTATTATAGACAATATTCTTACAATAAAATAAGCTAGAGAAAAGAAAATCATAAGGAAGAGGAAACACATTTACAGCACTGTATTGTATTTATCAAAAAACCCCTCATTTGCAACGGCAAGGATGGAACTGGAGGGTATTATGCTAAGCGAAAAAAGTCAGTCAGAGAAAGACAAACACCATAGGATTTCGCTCACAGGTGGAATTTAAGAAACAAAACAGATGAATACAGCAGAAGGAAAGAAAAATAAGATGAAAATTGAGAGGAAGGCAAACCATAAGAGACGCTGAACTGTAGGAAACAAACAGGGTTGCTGGAGGGGAGGTGGGCGGGGGGATGGGGTAACTGGGTGAAGGAAGGCACTTGATGTCGTGAGCACTGGGTGTTACCTGCCACTGAGGAATCACTGAATTCTACCCCTGAAACTACTAATACACTCTATGTTATCTACATTGAATTTAAATAAGAAAATTTGAAAAAAATCCGCATGTAAGGGATCCCACACAATTCAAACCCATGGTGTTGAAGGGTCAACTGCGTAGTGCATGACTAGAAAAGCTGAGGCGAAGGCCAACAGACCAGGGGACAACTGCCACTGAAAAGACAGTTACTCACAGTTCCCAAGAGGGAGCTTGCCTGGGGGACCAGATGGAAAAGCACCGGGGCCCATCAGGAGGCAGGTCGGGCTGGGAAATGTGAGCCAGAACCCCCGCTGGTTTCTGCAGGAAGGAACCGGTGGGACAGGACCAGGAGGTTTAGAAACCAGTTTGGATGATTTCAGCAGACTCTGGGCCATGGGGGCTGTCCCCTGGTGTCTGACTCCTGGCCCTGGGGGATAGGGCAGGTGGGTAGTGGCTCAGAGGGTGAGAGCCTGATGGAGGTGGTGGTTGTGGTTGGGATCGGTTGGTTTGCATCGGAAAGGCACACTTAGAGACGGGCGGTTTACGGTCTCAAGGAATCCGCTCACCCTGGGAGGGCCAGTCCCTGCAGAGCCCGCAAGGCCTGGGATGAGCAAGTGTCAGAAGCCAAGGTTGATACAGGGCTTCACTACAGTAGCATCTTTGTCCTCTGCAACCTACAGGGGAGCTGTCTTGTCCTGGAGACATGATTTGTTTCCCTCTTTAGTGTGAACAGAGGGACAAAATCAGGAACAACAATACCCACTTAATAACTTGTAAGGATTATTGTATTATTTGTTTTCATTATCAGCTTCAGTAGTGAGGGTTGAGGAACCTGGATTTCCTTGAAAAACAGTTTTTTAAAAAAAACTGTCTAAATAGGCATTTAAATGCTTGTCACTATCAAATACTTGGAGCCAGTCTCCAAGGACGTACTTTCCATCCCTGTCCTCAAGGACACACTCTCCAGAGCCTACCCAAAGAGCACATGTGCGCACCCCCTCTCTAATTAAAAAATAAGCAAATAAAATCTAAAAAAAATAAAAAAACAAAAGTCTTAAGGTAAGAAATACTACTTGATCTTATTCACACAAATCTGTTTTTTGCCCAGAGAGGCTGTGACGCCATCCAGCCACTAGGTGGCGCTCACTGGAGGTTTGCGTCCACTCGTCCTTCTTTCTCCGTCTCAATCCTCTCTCCATCCCTCCTTCCTTCTTGACTGGGTGTTGGGCTGTAAGACAGCACCAATAGAACAACACTTAGTGTTCATAAGATCGACTGGACTAGGCTTTAGGAGTACAAAGGTAAACGGAATGCAAATAATAAGGACAAATTTCTAAAACATTTACAAATAACTCTTTGAACACCTACCTGGTTCTCAAGCAGGCACAGCTTTGGCCCTGGGGACAGAGACACGGACAAGCAAAAGAAACACTTCTGCTCTTGCGGAGCTCACATGCCAGCAAGGGGTGGCACACAGAAAATCATCTAGCTAATAAATGAATTAGTAAGTTTGAAAGTCAGAGGGCTCTTAGAGGAAGTAAAATATAAAAGGGCCAAAGGGGGAATGGGAGTGCTGGGGGGCCGGATGGAACTTTAAATAGGGTGGTCAGGGTAGACCTCATTGGAAAGGTGACATCTGAGAGAGACTTGTAGGAGGTGTGAGCCCTGAGCATATCTGGAGGGGAGAAGCTTCCAGGAGACCAGCCAGGGCTAGGGCCATGTGCTTGGCTCACTGGAGGAAGAGCAGGCTTCAAGGGGAGTGGAACACAGGGAGGGGGGGGGGGACGAGGGCACCTGTCACCCAGGGGGCCTTGCAGGCAGACACGGACTTTGGCTTTGCTCAGAGGGCACTGGGGAGCCACTGCAGGCTCTGTGACAGGCTCTGACTTATCTTTGTAAAGGAACGCTCTGGCTGCCGTGTGGAGAACCATATTGCTAAAATACGTTCCCTGTATATAAAGCGGATATGTAAGCACAGTTGTCAATTCGTAGCAAATCATCTGGAAGGACATGTACCAATTTCAACAGAAGAGAGGGAATAGGAAGGGGACAGAAGGGGTGATTTGCCCTCTACTCTTTATCAATAGTGTGCATTTTGCTTAAAGTTTTTTTTTTTTAAGATTTTAATTATTTATTTGACAGACAGAGATCAGACAGAGTAGGCAGAGAGGCAGACAACGAGAGAGGAGGAGGCAGGCTCCCCGCTGAGCAGAGAGCCCGATGCGGGGCTCGATCCTAGGACCCTGAGATCATGACCTGAGCCGAAGGAAGAGGCTTAATCCTCTGAGTCACCCAGGTGTCCCTTGCTTAAAGTTTTTATATGGTAAGCATATATTCCTTTCATAATGTCAAAACAATTCTGTGAGGACACGGCTGACTTCCTGTTTTGAGGAGAAAGAGGCGCATATGGGAAAGAAAGATAACTATGTCTTCTTGTATCTGTATGTGCTCAGTCATGGGCTACGCCCTTCTGAGGATACTGGAAACAATATTTGAAAGTTCTTCTCAATTTTTTTTTTAATTGAGAGAGAAAGAGAGAGAAAGGGTGAATGAATCGGGGGAGGGGCAGAAGGGAGAGGGAGAGGGAGAATCTGAAGCAGGCTCCACACCCAGCACAGAGCCTGACGTAGGACTCCCTCTCATGACCCTGAGATCATGACCTGAACCAAAACCAAGAGTTGGACACCTGACTGACTGAGCCACCCAGGCACCCCAAGAATATTTTTTAATATAAAACTGGACCTGCAGCGTTTTCTCTCTCCCTCTTGAACCCAATATGACAATAAAGGAGTTAGCTGTTAGAACTATAAGCTTACTACTACAACAAAACAGCAAAGAAGTAGGCACTTGGGTGGCTCAGTGGGTTAAGCCTCTGCCTTCAGCTCAGGTCATGATCTCAGGGTCCTGGGATCGGTCCTGGGCTCTCTGCTCAGTGAGAAGCCTGCTTCCCTACCCCACCCCACCCCCCGCTCTCTGCCTGCCTCTCTGCTTACCTGTGATCTCTCTCTCAAATAAAATCTTTTAAAAAAACAAAAAAACAGCAAAGAAAACACTTAAGAGGGGAGCCACGAAGTGGTCTTATAGAAGGAAGATTTGGTTTTGCAAACACCAGCTGCCCATCACAGGCACCTCAAGGGGAAACGTGCACAGGGCACATCAGAGTGGCAGCAGAAGTTAGGTGTTTGGGGTTCCCTGAGTGCCCGCACAGGTCTCCTCGTGGGGACGTGCTGTCCAGGCTCCCCAAGCCTCTATGACCTTTCACCATACTCCAGCAGAATGACAAGGTCACAAAAACCACCTTCAGCAAGGCTCTTTCCCTGAATTGAAAACCTAAGTTCCAGGTTCACTTTCTCGAATGCATCCAGCCCTCAACTCCCTACAACATCCTTAGGTCTTCATACTAATAACCAGTCCTTACACCACATGCCTTGCTTGATAACTACTGTATAGTATCAACTTCACACCTTAACAGCTCTGAAAAGCAGGATGTAGGCTGCAGTCAGTGGTGGTCTCACAGTTGATGGTGGCGCAGTGGCTGTTGAGACCAAGCCCAGTCAGATGCAGGCTCCAGTAGAAAACAGCTCCACGCACGCCCAGGGCCTCGTCTGACCTCTGCTTATCTGAGTTTCGAGGGTCTCTTTCGAGGGAGTCAGAGACACCGCTGTGACTGCGTCCTGGGTCGCACAGGGTCCACCCCTGCTGGGGCATCAGCTGGGATATGGGGTGGGCCAGAGCAGAGCAGAAGGCCGGAAAGGGTAAGGCACCGCTTCATATCTGTACGGGAAGTCCTCACATGTCTGCTGAGCTGTGCTTGTCGCTCACAAATATGAATGGGGCACTAAAAAGCTAGCAGGAAACGCTACACACACTGATGGGGCTTTAGGCTTTGGGTGGACCATTTTTGGGGAGGATCCTGGAATGTGAGCATCTTTAGGCCTTTCCTGGGCTGGTAAGCTTCCCCATCTCCTGGTCTGGAGGGTATTAAGTATCTCATGGTGACAGGGGAAAAGCAGAGCAGGCATAGGGCTAGAGGCCCCTGTATCAGGCACCTACTATACACACATTCGCAGAATCCCTTGTTTTGTTTGGGTCACTGCTGGTTGTTTTCCGGTAGGATATGAACACCCTCTACTGGGCCTGGCTCTCCCAGTCTGCAGACCCTGTGTTAACCTCTCCCTAGAGAAATTCTCTGGGTTACAGGCAGAGGCCTAAAGTGGCGGACGGCTTCTGGGGGTCCACCTTCTCATACCGTGCTCAATAACCACCCTCTCCCCCACCGCTCCCATCGCTCTTAGTTCTGGAAAGAGCTGGTATCTTCTGCAGTGGAGCCTTTTGAGCATTCGAGGGCATAAGGGGGCCAGCTGGTTCTCAGTTTCCTCCCATTTGCCAAGCCTTTAGTAACCTCTCATCCATCTACCTTCCAACTTCCAAAATGTTCCTGAAATTAACACCTCTCCAGATCTTACCTTTGTATGTTGTCTTTTTAACAGAAATCCTTGTGTTGCAATTTTATTCTAAAGTTGAGGTTTGAACTTATGTGGTTTCTTTTCTTTTCCCTTTTTTTGTTTTTAGATTTTATTTATTTGAGAGAGAGCATGAGTGTGAGAGAGAACACACAAGTGGGGCAGAGGGAGAGGGAGAAGCAGGCTCCCTGCTCAGTGGGGAGCCTGTCATGGGGCTCAATCCCAGGACCCTGGGATCACGAGTTGAAGGCAGACACTTTACCGACTGCACTACCAGGTACCCCTGGTGATTTCAGTCCATCATCTTCACATACATCAATGGTCTCCCGCTATCCCCATTTCTTTACGGGGCAGGATGGACATGTGGTGACCACAACTTGTGTGCTGTGTCCACAGTATCTGTCCAAACAGCATCACATTCAAGAAGTAGCTCCTTGGGAGTGAGACGGTGTGTGGGCGGGCAGGGATGGGTCCTTCGTTTCTGGAGCAATAGCCCTCTTCCACGGCTCCCTCCATGGCTGCTCGGTAGGACACCTGGGCATCGATTTCCGTCTATACCCACCCATCCCATGGCTTTTCACTGCAGGTTCAGTGACACAGAACAAAGCACCACTGTGGCTTCCTGCCTTGTGTCTACTTACAGCACGTACAACAAGAGCTGTAGACCAGCTCACGTCTGCAACCGGAAATGCTTTTGTGGTAGAGTAGATTATTAATCGTTGTGCAGTAAGATCTCCAACGGGGCATCTGGCTGGTTCAGTCAGCAGTCAGCTCTTGAGGTTGTTTGTGAGTTCAAGCCCCATGCTGGGTATGGAGATTACCTAAATAAATAAACTGACAAAATGAAATTTTAAAAAATCTCTAAAGTGGTGCCTGAGTAGCTTAGTTGCTTAAGCATCTGATTTTTGGTATTGGCCCAGGTCATGATTTCAGGGTCTTGAGATCCAGCCCTGCGTCAGGCTCCGTGCGCAGCTGAGTCTGCTTGAGATTTTTTCTCCCTTTCCTTTGGCCCCTGCCCTCACTCTCATACACATACATCCTCTCTCTCTCTCTCAAATAAATTAATTTTAAAAATCTCTATAAAAGGGGCATGTGGGTGACTCAGTGGGTTAAGCCTCTGCTTTCGGCTCAGGTCATGATCCCAGGTCCTGGGATCGAGCCCCGCATCGGGCTCTCTGCTTCTCAGGGAGCCTGCTTCTCCCTCTTTCTCTGCCTGCCTCTCTGCCTTCTTGTGATCTCTGTCTGTCAAATAAATAAATAAAAATCTTAAAAAAAAATCTCTATAAAATAAGATCTTTAATGAAACTGTATGACCACCAGCTCATTTTGTTTCTCATGGAACACAATGTATGTGAGTAACTTTGTGGATTGGTTTATAATGGAATGGTAACATGTACCTATCTGCTTAAGTAAGTAAAGCTTTTGAATAACAGGTTGGCCATTTTTGTCTTTACTCTGTGTTCCGCAATGAATCATTTTGTCCTGGAAAGCAATTTTTTGTACTTCTTCTGAAAAAGTGCCTTATCGTCACTATCTTTTACTGTTGAAGAACTCAAAAGCTTTGCTGGTACCCTCTGACCAGGTTTTGTGACTTTACTGGGGAAGACCCGGGCAAGCAGAAGCTCCAATCTAATTAAATTCAGTTTCCAGATTTTCATTGTGGCATCTCCTATTAAGTTTCTAAGTAAGCTCTACACCCACTGTGGGGCTCAAACTCATGACCAGATGTATCTTTTATTAAGTTTTAATGTTCAACGGCTTTGTGTAAAATCACACCTGCAGATTCGCTTGACCCAATAAATCCTGACATTCTAAATCAATCTGGACTCACAGTTTCCTGGGATATTTGAAAGATTTTTCTGATCTCAAGGATATAAAATACTGTTTCCATCACTATTTTATGCTTCAGAGAACACTTCTGAGCCACTAATCCCTTTTTTTAAAAAAAGTGAAATGGAATAAAATATAACCCAATAGCAATAATAAAGATTGCAAATTTGAGGGGCACCTGGGTGGCTTAGTCGGTTAATCACCTGCCTTCAGCTCAGGTCATGATCTCTGGTCTTGGGATAAGCCCCGCATTGGGCTCCCTGCTCTGTGGGCAGCCTGCTTCTCCCTCTCCCACTCCCCCTGCTTGTGTTCTCTCTCTCTCTAATAAATAAATAAAATCTTAAAAAAATAAGATTGCAAATTTGATGCCAGCCAATGGTGTGAAAAATACATTAACCAGGATGAATCTTGTCAAATGAATGTTACTTAAGATAATCTGATTAACACTGTCCTTACAGAAAATGTTCAACATTTAAATATGGAATTGTCATGGAGCACAAAATAGGGTTTTTGGGAAGTCACTACAATCTCACATCTCCAATTCAAGATACACATGTGCCTACTACTGTGTCATTGCATTTTCCTCTGAAAACTCCAGATGCCTGTGGCCCACCGGAGAGATTACGGGGTTCCGCACTTTGGAAATGCTGGTCTAAGTGAGAAGAGGACCACTTGGGAAGCAGGTGAAAGGCCACACGGACCCAAGGATCCATCTGGACTTTACTAACTCTCGCATGATTTTCTCACCAAAATGTCCACTGGGCTTTCCTGGTGGATTTCCCTGGATTCCTCAGCTTTGGGATCTGACTGCCCATGCGAGTCTTGCACAGCATGGTGGCTGGCACAGAGCAGGGACTCAGTTATCACAGGCCTTCTGCTGGGCTTGTCAGAGGAAATGCATATAACACAAGTGATTACGGAATACAGCGTGCTATTACTGACCATGACTACACAGAACTGGAACTCTGGCTCCATCATGTTCAGCACCTCAGAGACAGAAAAAGTCTGTGGCCCTGGCCAAGAGCAGAGCAGTAGAGTAGCCTTGTTTACCAACATGTGGCAGGGGAGTATGGTGAGGACGATGGCTCCGGGAGTACACTGTGGAAGGTGGCAGGCACCATCCCACTGCGGCCCCTGTGCCAAGAGAGCCTATCAGTCTTGGGCAGATACCAGACGCAAAGACCAGAGTGCTTCCTAATATGTGGATTTTATGGCTGTACACAGCCAACTATTAAAAATGACCTTTACTGGGGCCGTTGGCTGGCTCAGTTGGAAGAGCGTGTGACTCCTGATTTCAGGGTTGTGAGTTCAAGCCCCACATTGGGTGTAAAGACTACTTAAGTCAACTTAAAAAAATGACTTTATTATTTAAATTTTGGCAAGGAAGGGCGCCTGGGTGGCTCAATGGGTTAAGCCTCTGCCTTCGGCTCAGGTCATGATCCCAGGGGCTTGGGATCGAGTCCTGCATCGGGCTCTCTGCTCAGCAGGGAGCCTGCTTCTCCTCATCTCTCTCTGTCTCTCTGCCTACTTGTGATCTCTCTCTCTGTCAAATAAATAAATAAAATCTTTAAAAAAAAAATAAATTTTGGCAGGGAAAATGAATGAAACTCTCAATCCTTCCTTTGAAATGACTACTTTCAAAATGCAATTTTCTAAAAACTGAGTTTCTTAGTAATGCAATCTGATTATTTTGCTAAAAAAGATATCTTTTCTATTGCATCATTGTGTTGTCATCTGAAACTAGTATAACACTTCTGAGGGGCATCTGGGCGGCTCAATGGGTTTCGGCTCAGGTCATGATCTCAGCATTATGAGGTCAAGCCCCACATCAGGCTTGGCCTTCAGTACAGAGTCTGCTTGTCCCTCTCCCTGTGCTTCTCCTACCACCCCCACTTCGTAAATAAATAAAATCTTAAAAAAAAAAAAAAAGACTTCTGAATAATTCTTTGTTTTTTTTTTTTTTTTTTTTTTTTTTTTTTTTTTTTTTTTTTTTTTTAAAGATTTTATTTATTTATTTTACAGAGAGAGATCACAAGTAGGCAGAGAGGCAGGCAGAGAGAGAGAGAGGAGGAAGCAGGCTCCTGCTGAGCAGAGAGCCCGATGCGGGACTCGATCCCAGGACCCTGAGATCATGACCTGAGCCGAAGGCAGCGGCTTAACCCACTGAGCCACCCAGGCGCCCAATTCTTTGTTTTTTTAAAGAGCAATTTCGGGTTTACAGAAAATTGTTTGAAAAGTATTCACCTCCCCCCCATCATAAACACAGCTTCCCCTACTAACATCTTGTATTAGTGTGATGCATTTATGAGAACTGATGGACCAGTATTATTTTTCAAATATTTACTTATTTGAGAGAGTGAGCACAAGCAGGGGGAGATAGGAGAGGGAGAGAATCTCTAGCAGATTCCTTGCTGAGCGTGGAGCGCGATGCGGGGTCTCATCTCATAACCCTGAGGTCATGACCTGAGCTGAAATCAAGTTCGAAGCCTGACTGACCAAGCCAGACCAACATTATTATTTTTTTAAAGATTTTATTTATTTATTTGACAGAGAGAGATCACAAGTAGGCATAGAGGCAGGCAGAGAGAGAGAGAGGAGGAAGCAGGCTCCCTGCTGAGCAGAGAGCCCGATGCAGGACTCGATCCCAGGACCCTGAGATCATGACCTGAGCCGAAGACAGCGGCTTAACCCACTGAGCCACCCAGGCGCCCCAGATCAACATTATTAAGTCCTTAGTTTACCTTGGGGTTGACTTCGTGTTGTACATTTGTGGGTGTGGACAAACGTATCCACCGTTACACCTCACGGAACAGTTTCAGTGCCCGAGAAATCTTGTACTCCAATGTCTTATTTTTTATAAGCCACTCTGGGTCAACCCTTCCTAAAAGAATTCCGATCCAGACTTGCTCTCGCTCAAAAGCCTCAGTGGCCCACGGTGTGCAAGTGCATTCGCCTAGTGCTCAGGGCTTCTCAGCCCAGCCAGAAGCCATGAGTGTCCCCAACGCTTCTCTATCGGACAGCTCTACTTCTGAGTGTCCGTGCCTGGTTATCTGCTCCGCCTGGGCGAAGCCCCCGTGCCCTTCTCCTCACAGTGGCAGCCCACCTCTCTTCCCTCACGGAGTCCTCCCCTGCTTCTCTGAGCCTCCTCGACACTGTCCCTGAGTCTCCTCAATGGCATCTATTGTTCTCCGTCTTGTTTATGGTTGTACTGGCTTTATCTTCCTCAGCTGAGCACAGTGGCTGAGAGAATCAAGGTCCGTTTTGCTAGGCTTGAGCGCAGGACCCAGGACGCCCACATGTGAAATGGGCGGTGTCAGCTCCCAGGAGCTGCGTGAGTTTTCAGCGCGCTGAGTCCTGCAGAGGGCCTGGAAGGCGGCCTGGCTCCCAGGACCTGTTCTCCCAAGTGCTAGTGGCTTTATCACCGCTGCTGCCGCCACCAGCTGCTGCCACTGTGCTCTTCCTCCTCCTCCTACCTCTCCTCCTCCTGCGGGGTCGCCTCTGGGTGGGTGGGGGGACATCGCTGTGGACAGCCCAACACAAGGGCTCCATGAATACCTGCTGATGAAGCAGGGGGGCCGCGTGGTCCCACGGAGAAAGCCAGCCTAAATGCACAAAAAGCAAGCCCAAACCAGACAAGACAGATCTGCGTGGGGACAGTGGCATTCCTCGGAGCCCTCTCCGAATGAGCCAGCCCCCAGCTTCCCCAAGCCAGGGACAAAGAAAGTGGTAATGAACATCTTGTGGCGATGTCAGCCGTTTGCTGTGTCACAGACTCTCAGTACAGGGGACGTGGGGGCAGCTCGGGGGCCTCAGGAGAGGACAATTTTAAAAAAATGGGAATCAGTACCTGGTGTAGGCTCCAGGGAAGATCTCTGCTTGATTCTGGTTTGCTTGGTGGAGGCAGCAGCACTTGACCTATAGGATAGAACCCCAAAGAGGAGGATCCGGACTCCCAAAGACAGAAACCAGAGAAGAGGGTGCACTGTTGTGCTCAGCATCCTACAGAAGGAACAGATGTCCTTGGGGTTTCCCTGGGCAATGCCAACCGTGCCCAACCACCTCCACACCATTTCCACTTCACTTCCTTTGATACCAAAGACAGCTGCGCAGCTGAAGTGGGGCTTACTTCTCACCTCTTCTCCAGGGAACAGGCTAAGGTACTGAGCAGGTTCCAAGGCCAGTCTGGAGGCACTGCCTGGGTGATCGGCCTTAGCTTTGTCTGCCGTCCACACCACTGCAGTGTGTTTACGGGCGCCCCTAGCGCCTGAAACGTAAGGTAGCATGTATGGAAGGGGAGAAGGAAGACAAGACCCTAGGTGGATCGCAGTTGGAGTAGGAAGTGGTGAGATGCATTGGAACCGTATGATTCCATCCAAGGGATTGCCATGGACCGATGCTGACTGTCCTCTGAGCTCTGTGAGTGGTCCCCAGGGAATGATACCTGCTCAGTGACACTGGCTGGGCTGACAGGCCTGCTTGGGCAGGGGGAGGAGGTAACACCTGGCAGCTTTGGATGGAAGCCAGTTTGATGAGCTCATTTATTTCCACCATGCAGTTTGGCCCAAGGGGAGCCGGGAGAGGGAGCGCTCTACTATCTTCTGATCGCCTCCTCTTTCAAACTGTTGCATCTACCAGGGCCGTACACTCCCAGGGCTGGGTGTGAGGACAGGCAGAGGGAGAGGAGAGCCAGGTCAGGGCTCAGAGTCAGTGGGAACACGGTGGGTGGGGAAGAAAGGCAGGAAGAGGGCAAGGCTGCTAAATGATGGCCCCAAGGGAAGAGGGGGGCTGGTGAGTTCAGTCACGGCCAGCTGGGACCAGCTTCCTGCTGACCTGCTGGAAGGAGGCCCTTTTCCCAACCCTGATTGGTAGGTGAAGCCAGCCACCACCTCATCCCTCAGCACCAGCCTCTCCAGTCTCTCCGCATGTCCCACCTCACCCCTTCTCTCCTAGCCACGCCCACGCTGGCTGAAATTCCCGTTCTCTCTTCTCTCATTATGCCCTTAGGGGTGGCACTTACCACTTGCTTTTAATTGTTTATGTGGCCATCTTGTTCAGGAACCGGCATGTCTGGGAGCAGGGCTGGGTCTCATTCATCTGATACCCCTTGGGCTGGCCTGGATCTGGCAATCCTAATGCTTAGTGTTGGTAAATACGCATTGTGACATATGGACCTCCTCAAGGTCACATAATCAGCTGCATGACACGAAGGGTCATGGGACTATCTTCCTGTAGGAGGGCAATGGGTGGAATGTGGAGGCTGGACATCTTAAAAAGTGGCTGATTAAGTAGTAAGTTAACTGAAAAAGTAGTAAATTAAGTAACTGAATTGTCAAGTTTTCCCTTCTATAGATATGGAAAGATGCAGAAGAGAAATCGAGGCAGTTACCGGAGACAGACGGCTTTCTACCTCTGCCCACAAGGTCTGGCTACAAGTGGACTGGGGCTGCGCTGGGAGGAAACGGAGGGAGAAAAGATCTGTTGTAGCACCAAATTATGTCGCTGGGCTTTGTTCCCTGACAAAAGTGAGGGTTACGCTATATATTTAACTTCGTTTTACCTGTTTCTCCCAAGTCCTCAGAAGGAATTTTGTCTGGGTCTGTTGAGTGCAGTCTTTTGATGCTTTTTCTCCTGATGTTTTTCTTAAACTGCCCTCAATTGTTCATTAACAACCATCAGCAGACACATCGTCAGTGGCCAGTCAGACTCCACCAGCATGGGTTTAAAGCGCAGCAGTAGTAACTATGTAGGCCATGCCTCCTGCTGATGAAGATTAAAACTGTATGCCTTGACCAGACACACGAGACACATGCTGTGTGACTGCGGGGCTGAGGTGCCTAGACTGGACAAGTCCAGAGACAGGAGACTGGCGGCGGGTCGGAACAAACAGTTAGTGTTTAATGGGTATGGAGTTTCAGTTTGGGAAGATGAGAAAGTTCTATAGACGGATGGTGACGGTTGTGAAGGTACTTATGGCCACTGAACTGCACCGTCTAAACTGGCTTAAATGGTAAATTCTCTTCTGTGCAGTTTACCACAAAACACATTTCCTGAGGAAAGGCAAGGCCCTGTGCCACTTTCTGTGGCTGCTCAGAGAAGGGCTGTGCAAGATTCCCCTCCCTGAGATGTCAAACTGGGTCTATCTGAGAAGATTCTGGTTCCAGAATATTAGGGTCAAAACGACTTATGGGCTGTCCAGGTCGCCTGGTTGTGCTGGGTAATACAGTGGGGACTGAGCTGGGCACCCAGCCACCAAGGAAGCTAAGTGGAAATGGGGCTGGACATCCTTGAGACATTAAGTATTTCACAATATTGAAAGGTATCAGACAGTGCTTACAGTTAAAATTGGCAGGTAAGCAGTCTGAGCGGTCCCATCATCTCAAGGGTGGCAACATAGCCACATCTTGGGCCGATCAGAAGCCCTGAATACCGTAGTGGGGCAGTCGGTAAAAACACACACAAGTGCGAATTATCACTTAATACAAGCAGGTACTCTCTGGAGATAGTTAAAAACCTTCCTACTCAAATGTGGTCTGCAAAGCATGAGCATGGGCTTTACTTGGACCTTGGCTCAACATGCAGAACCCCAGGGTCCCCTAGACCTTTGGGATCAGGTCTGCACTATTAACAAGATCCTCAGATTCATTCATACTCTGAAGTTTGAGGATTGCTTGAAGACGTGGAATCTATGGAGAACAATAAACACGTAAAGTTATTTTAGTAATCCCTACGGCCAGTGTGGGGCTCAAACTCAAGACCTTGAGATCAAGCGCTGCATGCTCTTCTGACTGAGCCAGTAAGGCACCTCTAAACGTGTACTTGACAGTAAACAGGTGGGAATTACCTGTTCATGGAATTAAACCTATGATGCAATCCACTAGGGTTATCAAAGATCTAGGGAAATTTTATGTTGGGGCGCTATCACTGGTACAGAGCCCTTGCTGGGGGGAAGATTATGTTCTTCATTCATGAGAACCCTAGCCTTTACTGAAGGTTTTGGTGAAGAGCAAGGGAGGCAGTCGCTGTCGCATATCCCACTGTGGCTCACCCCCCAAGACGGCTCCGCATCACAAAGGGACAGGGTAGGTGGATCCCCAATCCTCTAGCCCAAGGAGGGGGTTCAGCTACTTGGTTAAGACATATCTCTCTACATGGGCTTTTCTTTCATTTCTAAGATTTTATTTAAGGGGGTGGGAGAGCATGCACAAGCAGAGGGAGCTGCAGAGGCAGAGTGAGAAGCCCGCTTCCTGCCGAGCAGGGAGCCAGACATGGGGCTCAGTCCCAGGATCCTGGGATCCCGACCCGAGCTGAAGGCAGATGCTTAACTGACTGAGCCTCTCAGGCCCCCTGACATGGGAATTCTCTTAACGGCTAATTAGCTACAAAGAGAAAAACATTTCTCTATATGATTATATTTGTGGTCACGTAGAGAAATAAGGAAATCTCCCCCAGATTTTAATATGGCGCAGTAACTTCCTAATTGAATGGAAATATTCCTTTCCCTAAACTCTGGCTTTGACTAAAAACCAAAGGTGTAAAGGACTAAAACTACAAACTCTTTTTAACTCTAACGTGCATGCTGTTTATGTGTAATTAGCTCATCAAATTCCCCCAAATCCTGAGACTGTTCCACAGAAGGGGCAACAGGCTCAGAGAAATCACCTAACCCATGTGTAATTATGGGCTCTGTCGTTTTGTGGCCTTTTAAGGTGATTTAAATCCAGGTGTATCTCTCCCCAGACCTACAGGTTTGCAAGCCGGCATCTCATGAACCGCTGAACTGAGCCCCCACATCAGGCTGGTTACATGTGTTCACCCTTGAGGTGATGTGATCTGGCGGCCCACAGCACGTGTGCACTGAGGCACAAACTGGACGCCTGTAAAGAGCTCTGCAGGTTCCACGGGCCTCACCGCTGACGGCATGAAAATGACCAGGCGGCTTAACATCACAGACTTTTCGCATTTCCTGGTCTCAGACATCAAAACACGACAAGAAAGGCTGTTTTTTAGAGGTATTTCCTGATGAATGAAACCTAGGAAGTACTGGAAATCTTACGGACGTCTGATCTAGTAGGGATTTTTCCAAACGCCACCCACCTCTTCCTCTTTGCCAAAGAGAAGATCATTCTCATGGGGCAGAGGACAGAGAGACAGCAGGTAGCAGAAGAGTGCTATAGCCTCTGCCTCCTGAAATCCTTCCTGGGATAGTTCAGCCACTGGAGTGGGCTTCTAGTTTGCTCTTCTAACTAAAAAAACCATCGGTCCTGTCTCTGCGTGACGCTCCCACCACAGCAGCTGATGTCCTCCATGTCACACGGGGGCACTATGAAGTGACCTCTCAGAGGGTCCACCCATGGTCTGAAGAGGAGCTTGGCTGAAATGGGTAAGAAAAGGATGTGGCTGTTGCAGTCCTTTTGTCAAAAATAATAACAACATGACTGGTGTTAAATGAACACCGAAGAAATGATTAAGCTCCATATTCAAAAACCTTTTGATACTGTGCAAGACTAAAACAACAGAAATCCCCATTAAAGTGTTGCTAGTGTGATTAGCCAAGGGCCACAACACCACAGCCCTGCTGAGCTTGGTCTGGTCAATGGAGTCTTGCCGACGGCACGTCCGAAGCCTCTCACCGGTCTCCCCCTCAGGCCCCACTCGGGCTTCTGCAGTACCTCCTCCTGTCTTCCTCGCTGGCAAGCTTTCTCCATGCTCCACAGGCAGCCAGCTAGCCAGACACTTCTGAATGCAGATGCTTTCATGGCCCCCTTGTAATGACTGAGTGGTTCCCTGCCTGTGCAGAAAGTAAAAGCCCCAAAGTTCTCTGTCCTGTTGCCCTTCTGCTTCATATTCTTTGGAGAACTTAGCTTCCTACATGCTTTCAATCCTTTTTAGTTTTGTCTGTTCTCTTCCCTCTTCCCCTAATCTCTCAGGGTTTTTAAAACTTGGCCTAAGTGTCATGACTTCGAAGACAACTTCTTAGAAAGCGCAGCCATCTGGGTGCTAGAACATGCAGCATGGCCCGACTGCTAGGAGCACAGGCTGGTGCCTGATGAAGTGGGCGGTCACTCTGACCTGGCCGCTGACCGTGTTACTTAGGTCCACTATTTTGTTCACGTCATGCTTCGATTTCTCATCTATGAAATGACAGGAGTCAGACGTACCTCACTGGCTTACTGTGAAGGTTGCATTCAAACAGCTCCTGGCATGGAGCAAGCAGGCAATACATTTTACCTACTGCAACACTTAGAGCGTTCTCTTCATTGGTGTCTCATTTGCCAACCCTAAGATCTCTTGGGGTTGAGGAGTAGCTCCAGTCATCTGTGAAACCTCAGAGCAGGCGGAGAGCAGGTGCTTATGAACATGCCCAAGGTGAACATAAAGCCTGGAAGACAGATCTGGAAAGAGCATTCCAGGGAGAGATTATGACACGAGAACATGAGAAGGAATCTGTGTGAGAGGACGGAGGAAGCAAAACAGGGAGAAGACAGGCTGCAGAAGAAAGGGAATGCTGGCGTGTCTGGGGCCAAGAAAAATCCCAAATGGCTCTGTCAAAGGGCTGCATGGAGAACACAGCAGCAAGATGATGATGCAACAGAATCTGGCACAGAAAATGCCTGCTGGTGACGACACTGGTTAGAGAAAACAGCCATTATTCATTAGTCGCTGGAAGAGCTACTATTCCCAAACCCTTCTTCATTATAAAGAAAAGGCAATTTTATGATCATAAAGAGGCCATGTTCTTTTTTTATTGACAATTCAATCTCTACATACGTACAGTATTGCACAGATAATAAGTGGGCTGACAATCATTAACAACGTGGACTCAGGAGCACGTACATACAGCTACTGCTCGGAGCGGTGGTGTACTCTGTGCCAGGTACTTCAGTAAACACGACGGACATAAATAGGACGGCGACTTCAATACAAAGTCAGCTTTCAAAAAAAAGCGTATGTGTCTTCTCATAGAACACTTAATATGTCAAACCCAGGAAACCCAGTAACTAAATGGCAAAAAGAATGCCTTCAAAGGAAAGTTGGTGACGAAATGTTAGGTTAAGAATTTCAGTCATTGAACTTGAGATCCAGAAAGTGTACATGTATTGGAAATTTTAAGAAAAGACCCTCATGTGCTGCTTCAAACTGATGACTATATTTAAAAGGATATTTCGGGGTTGCTACAAATGTCTTCTCTGCTAGCATAAACCACTGTTTCAAAGTTCTAAGGAAACAAGATGGTAATTCACATAAGTGGGTTTTAAAATAAGATTCTTCTCACTCAAAATAAAATAACCAAAGTATGAGCTTCAACAAATTACAAAGAAACCTTATCAAAATGCCAATCAGATGAAGAAGCCAGACCACACACTGATCTTCACTGACTGCAGAGCTACTGTCCCCTACACGGGCGGGAGGAGAGAGTCGTCCCAGCTCTGCGGCTACACAGCCCCCGGAGTGAGGGTGGACGAACTGGGGGCTGCTTCCCCAGGAACGGAATCGAGGGGGTGTGCTGGAACTGGGGGCTGCTTCCCCAGGTACAGAATCGAGGGGGTGTGCTGGATGGCTTATAAGACACCAGCCTGAGATTCAACCTTTGAGGGGATGTTTTGGGTGGCAAAAGAAATGGATTAAAAACAGTGGGTGAAGTCTTTCTTACCTTTTGATGCCATCGCTCAGAACTGTTCTGCACTGCAGTTCAAGGAAATCTCTGTTCGATACTTTCATCTACTGGCTGGTGTTGCTAAAGAGTAAAGCAAATGAGGCATCTGACAAAGACATTTTGGATACAAATGTAGAAATGCTGTGTCAAGTTTGGGGAGAAAACCAGTGCAGTTCCACGTCACGCCCGCTCTCAGGATCTTCTGCCTCCAAATTTTATGAGCCATCGATCTGGTCGGAAATGCACGTTCACGCCACTCTCAACAGCGAGCTATGGCGTGCACACGTATTAAAAATACATTTCCTGAAATCCTCCCAGGTAGACAGCGTTCATGAAGCTGGTTCTAATAGAAAGGATGCAAGACAATTAAGTGCAGGGTAGGATTTTTTTTTCTTTACAAATCAGGAAAATGACCCAAAGAGAGGAATGGCTTCTCGTTTTCTGCCTCTAAGAAGAATACAAGTATCGCTTCTTCTGGAATCTAACACACTGGCTTCACTTTCAAAATGCATCATTTTATTTTCCGTGTAAGGCAGTCATACATTATAAACTTTAAGCACGTGACAGTCACATGATTTCTTCAGTAAGCCCTAGGACTTCCATGAGTGTTCTTGGAGCTTACAGCCAGAGTAGTCAAATATTAAAGCTTTCTCCACAGCCACACGTTCCTTTGATGTTTGGGTTATTGAAAACAAACTCACTGGATAATTTATCTTCAACATAGTCCATTTCTGTTCCTAAAAGTGTTAGCTGTGCTTTCTTTTCGATGAACACTCTGACTCCTTGGGGAGAAGAAAACACATGTCACATAAAGCCTGCAGGTCTATGGAACCTGCTGGTTCAAAGCACAAGTGAACTTTTAAAATAGTTAACCACTGACAAAAGTCTAACAGGAAGCTTCTGAATCTATCTCATTATTTCCTTTAAGAGCTTTAGTGCTCAGTTTCCTGTCTGTCCCTTTTCCACCCAATGATCTAAGTTAAACACAGTATTAGGCCTGACAGGTGCAGAGAAGCATACTCCATGACAGTTCCACGCAAAACTAGAATTTGCTTTTCACTGTATTTCACCCATTTTTCCAATTTGCAACATGAAGGAAAGGCGTATATTCTGAGACTTTGTAAAAACAGAGTCAATAAATGTGTAAAAGCCTGCACGGACATCTGTACACATGACACACTGGAAAGCAGACACACATACACAGGACTGTGATACATGGGGCTGGTGTCATGAGGCCCACCAGTGCAACGTGGCCATTTTCTTCTTCTGCTCATGGGCCGGAAAACTGGCAGTAACGTAACTCCCTGGAATTACGCTGGTAGAGGCTGGTATCTTCATAAATATTACTGGTGTAAGAAAGCTTTCTTCCTTATAAGAAACTGAGTAATTACTCAAATATAAACTGTATATAGTTATTAGAAATCATCTTCAGAAAGATTTAATATTTAAAATTTAAAAATTTAATATTTAAGGTATTTTATGTAGAGATCTAAAAAACAACACAAAATGTCATCATTGGTCAGTAACTTCACTTTAAAACAACTTGATAAAAACAACAACAACAACAAAAATGTCATCATTGGTCAGTAACTTCACTTTAATGAGATGAATTAGCTAGGTAATAGCACAGCTCTGACGCAGAGCTACCACTGAAATACCCGTGCTAGTGCTCTTTGAAGTTCCCCTGAGGCCGTGACATTATTTTGTTCTAAATAGGTTTTATCAGATTATTGGGTAGGGCCAGGGGGCAAGAGAGAATTAGAGCACTGGCATTTTTAATAAAAATTAAAACACAGATTCTTCAAAAGCACGAGATGACATTACTTATTTGGTATAGACGTCAAATTGCTGCTTCCCAAAAGATGGATGGTTCTGTCTGAAGTTTCAGCATTTAACATCTTTCTGCAATGATTATCTTTTCTAATTGAAATAAAACAAATGATAAGAGCATACCCTCTGGAGCCAACCTGAGTAGGTTCAACTTTTCCCCAGGCCACTGAACTAGCCTCAGTGACCCTCAGACAAGCTATTTTACCTCCCCATGTCTCAGTCTCTTAATCAGCAAAATGGGGGACAATCCGGTACCATTCTCACTCAGCTGCCATGTATCAATCATCTGATACATGAAAGTCCATCAAACCACCCTACCTCACAGCAAGCACTATGTATGCTTGGAACTCACCATCTTGAACAACTTCTTCATCAGAATCTCCTTTTGTCTTTGTATATTCTAGAGTATAAGAAAGGCCATTACAACCCCTGGTTCGGACACCAACTTTCAGACCTACCTGAAAAAGCAGTGTAAATATACACTTAGTTTTAAAGTAGTGCATATTAAACATTCATAAACACCCTGGCTATTTGACATTTGTTTCTTCATAAGCTTAAAGAGATATTAGATTTCTGGCTATGAAATGTCCCACCAAGAAGTATAAGTGGAAAGGGAAACAAGCATTTAAAAAATGTAGCTATTTAACAAACTGCAATACTAGTGGGGATCCTAAAATAAAAACAACTAAATGCAAAAACCCCAAACCAGTCACTACCGCTCTGCGGAAAACATTTTTTTTCCCTTTTTAGTTCCAGTCCTTGTCATAGATACATATAATCTGAACACAGGCTTCACTAGAACCGGAATAAGTCTTAGTTCTCTGATTTGTTTTTGCCACTTAAGGCATCATCCTTCCATGTGATTAACTGTCCCAATTATCATCTGCATATAATGCCTTGGCAGTCCACTATACCAATGCATGTTAACTACTTAACCCTTGCTTTTGGCCGATGAGGCTGGGAATAACATTTTTAAAGGAAGAGGGTTTTTTTTTTGGCTTCTGTTTTTTAAAGTAAGTTCTGCCCAATGTGAGGCCTGAATTCACAACCCCCTGATCAAGAGTTACCTGCTCTACCAACTGAGCCCGCCAGGTGCCCCTTAAAGGAAGAATTTTAATTCTAAACATGAATAATCCCTTTTTAAAGGAAAAAGAAAAGTACCTGATGGCACAGATGACTACCTAATAAAAAAATTAAAAAAAAAATTAAAATAAAGATTTTGTTTGTTTATTTGACAGACAGAGATCACAAGTAGGCAGAAAGGCAGGCAGAGAGAGAGAGGGGAAAGCAGGCTGCCTGCTGAGCAGAGAGGCCGATGCAGGGCTCTATGCCAGGAGCTGGCATCATGACCTGAGCCGAAGGAACCGAGCCACCCAGGAGCCTATACCTAACAAATTCTCAATTCCTCATTTCAAGAGATGTTCTCAGGAAGCTTCCCTATGTTTAGGTTCAGTGAGGTCCCTAGGCCATCCCCTGGAAACCATCCTGCCTTTACACAGGGCCTTAATTCTAATGCAGAACTATGCAAACATTCTCAAGTACCAGAAATCAAAAGACTGCAGCCCGCAGAGATGTTAAGAAGTTAAAATGGGACCAAACTGCACTTTTAAAATATCAGCCTTAATCTAATGTCTATCTTAATGTGATTTCCTAACAATATCTACCGACCATCTAGCTGGAATTCTGGAGCACATGTCCTGAGTATTAACTTGACTTAGCTTTTATCATTATAAACAGGAAGACTCAAGCAAAGCAGGAGGTCCAACGACTAGGAATGAATACAGACACTTACAGAAGACAGAAAATACAGCTTTAGGTACCTGGAGTTTGGAAAAGGGACTGCTCACACCAGCAGTGATGATGAGGGAGCAGGAGGCTGGCTGAGGACAAAGCAAAAGCTGGCGCCTTGCACCCCCCCCTTCACCCGCTCCCCTCCATAGGTGTAGCATTCCTCAGGCACCCCTGACTGCCATAAAATGATAAATAGTTAACTTGCTGAGATCACAATCCTGCAAGACAGGAGCCTCCCTTGGTTTGCAAATGTCCTTGAGATTACAACAAAGAAGTTACCTTATCAATAGCCCAATTTCCAAAGACACAGAACTCAGTTCCTCAAGCCCTAATGTCACCCTCCCCTCCATAAAAAACCGAAGGAGGCGGAGGTAGAAGGAAAAGTAAATAAAGTTAAATTTCTTCTAAACCTAAATCTCATTAACAAGGATGCTTGATAGCAGGAATGTAACATTCCACCAGGAGACTCTCAATTGTCCTTACTTGATAGCAACTAAGACTTCAATATCCTGATAGTATTCTTTGCCCCAATAGCCCTTCTGAACACCCCTTTGTCCTCACCTACCCAACTCCTATGTATATAACCAACCACTCCTAACAACCTGGGGCAGCCGCATCTCTGCCTGCCACGGGCCCTTTTGCACCAACAACGTCTTAAGAATTCTTTATTTAGTCATCGGCTCCGAACCTCCTCACCCCACCGAACCTGATTTAGGTTCTGGGACTTCATCAGTGACACCCCATGAGGCGTGCGTGCTCCATCCTCTTCATGTCACTGCCATCCCTCAAACCTACACGCAGCTACACCCGTGTATATATACTCTTTCCATCAGTCTATCCTAACGGGGTTGCCACACGGATACATTTTAGCATTTAGTAATTCTTAGGAGGAATGTGCCAGAACTTCATTACACTGTAATGCAGGTTGTACAGCAGAACCTAGACACCACTCCAAAGTCTAATTACTAAATATTAGTAGTTTAGTACTTGGATGTAATTTACAGTATTCCACAGGCAACAATGCCCGAAGGTGAAGGGGATGCACACTCCCCTTACTCAACAGTTTTGTGTCTAGGAGGACAGCCTACAGGGGTGCACTAAGCCAGGCTCACAGGCTTAGTCCTCTAGAACAATGGGCCTGACACACTACAGACAATATTTGCTGAACGATATTGGTGGCAGCACTAGATGTAACCAACCCCAAAGACCTTAATATGGGGCACTGGCTAAATAAATAGAACCTGTTCAATAAAATACACTAATATATCCAGTCATAAGAATGATAAAAAAGGTGGGTCTTTCTGTAATGCTCTGGAAAGAACTTCAAGCTATATTATTAGGGGCAAAAAGCAAAGTGTAACCACAGCATGTATGGAATGCTTTCTCTAAGTAGGGAAGAAGATGGACACACAGATGTTCATCTCAGGAAGGACACTTAAGAGGTGGCCCCTTAGAAGGCTGAAAGACAGCCAAGAGTTTGGGTCACAAAATGACGTCCTTTTCCCTCAATACCCTGTTATATTTTATTTGAGCCTCTAAAAATCACAAGCGGGGACGCCTGGGTGGCTCAGGGGGTTAAGGCCTCTGCCTTCGGCTCAGGTCATGATCCCAGGGTCCTGGGATCGAGTCCCGCATCGAGCTCTCTGCTCAGGAGGGAGCCTGCTTCCTCCTCTCTCTCTGCCTGCCTCTCTCCCTACTTGTGATCTCTGTCTGTCAAATAAATAAATTAAAATCTTTCAAAAAATAAATAAATAAAAAAAATAAAAACCACAAGCGTATTTTACTTTTTAAATAAAAATCCCTAACCAATGAAAACATACTGTGTATCACAAGATAATTCATTGTGAAAATACAACTTCAATTTTTTTACTGAATATTCATCTGATTGGTTTTACTTACGTGTTCGGGCTTATCTTTAAGAAGCTGTTTTATCTTGTTTACTGCTGAAGGTGTCTGAAAAAAGAACAAGTTATTAAGTTTTTAGCTACAAAACCTGCTTTCTTTAAAGCCTTATAGTTCCTTAGTCTTTTAAGACTATTCAAGTCTATTAGCACATTTGTCTGACAAATTTATATTCCATTCTTGGTGAGTACCTTGTGGCTTTTGTACATAAACACATGAACTCTCCTCAACTCAAAACATCCTATTTTTATTAACATACCTTCTAGCAATATCCTTTGAATCTTGTTCCCCCCAGTCAAGATCGGCTCCCTGTCATCAGTTCTCTGGTTCTACTTACATCACAAACCCACGTTTGCTGGGCAGCCTCTATTCTGTGCTCCTGCTGCATGCTCGGCAACAAGACAATCCCTGACACAGAGAAGGTGCTCAGTAGCCAAGAATCAATCAAGGAATCGCTGGGGAAGCAAACCTTCAGGCAGTTTTCCTTTTGATTACTATTAACTCTACTGTTTTTGTTTTGTTTTGTTTGTTTACCCCAAATCTATTTCAAGCCCATTAAAATGCAGAGAAGAAATAAGGCAGCAGCATCAACCCAGAGGGTGCCTCTCATAAAAGTCCCACCACGTGTTCGCACAGCTACTAAATGTGGCTTAAAATATCTCAGGATATCCGGATGAACAGAATTAAGCTAGTCAACTACAGAAACAAGCGCCGGGAGGCATTTTTCAGGAGCAATGCTGTTTAATTACCTGGCCCATTTGTCTTCAAAATGAGGAAAGCACCACGATGTATTAGGTATATGGGTCAGGATCACCAAGCCCCCCTTCCTGGGAAGAGCAATTTTCCCACATCTACTTTATTTCTATCTTGGGTCCTGTCTGCTTTTTCATGGTGTTGTCAGGGACAAAGTCTGTTCCAGGGCATTTCTGCCCTACTTCCTAGCTATGTCCAAGCCTGTTACTTGGCTTTAATGGGGAGAACAGACCCTCCTCCTCAGGATTCTTGGGAGGATTAAATAAATGAGTTCACGAAGTACATTTACAACAGTGCCAGGCACAAAGAGCTCAATACAAACCTGCTACTTTACAATGATGAGAGCATATTAACAAAGAGATCATGTCCTTCCTACTTTATTAGCTTAGCTGGCAATGCTATGCTGGTCCTCCAGTTTTTTTTATTGGCATTTTATTGGTTTGTGGAATCCCAGAGTGGACATTATGACCTATAACTTAGAAGTAACTGTAGCCAAATCCCAAGCCTGTGCTACGGGAGCAGACCAAGAGGATGGCCTCCAAGTGTGCTCTTGGGCCTGTCCAGTGGGGGTGCTGGCCAGATGAAGATGTGGAAGCAGAGTCCGGACCCAATTTAGAAAAGCCATGAAACCAATTTAGAAGGCTGACACTAGCATTTTTTAAAAACACAAACAAGAAGAGAAAAGAAAACAATGTATTACACTAAATAAAGATGAATGTTCAGTGAAACTATGACTTCAGTTATTAATATACAGTGGGTATACACATATATACTTATTGTGTGTAACTATAAAAGAAAAAAAAAGGTTAAAAAAAATCACCATCAGTAGTGATTTATAAAGGCCTTTCCCCACAATTCTACCAGAACAGGAGGACAACAGTGAAAATAGGGAGCAGTATGCCAGAGAAAGAAGGAAATGAAGAAGAGAATTACTTTTTTTTTTCTTCTTTTGAGATCACAGCGTCAACCTCAAATAGTTACAGGAATAGTCCTGAAGAAGAATGTTAAAAAATGCTCATTTACCCTTCTAAACAAATGTCAGAAAAACTAGCTTCTGCTGGTCTCATGGTCTTATTTCCCATATTGAGCCCTGAAGAAATTAATCTAATTACTGTCAAAGAGCAAAGGATTTCCGATAAGTTAAAAAAAAAAAAAAAGCACAATCGTGGGAAAATATTTATTGCAAGTACAACTTGCCCTGTAATGCTGGGGAGTCAAAGGTGATGAGTGTTCACTGCTACAAGACCAAAACAAAAGTCAGGGAGTACACACCACTCTGTCAACAGCCCCACGCGTTTCTATCTCCACATGATTATTAAATTACCAAATTTGATTTTACAAAATAATTTTTCTTCTTTTCCCAACTCTTAGTAGAAAACACACAGTAAACAAAAACAATTCATAGAGTGGTCCACCTATCCCAAAGTGGTTGACTTCACACCCCTACACTGTCCAGGGAAAAGTAACCTGTGTGCCTGGGAACTGTCATCATAGGAACCAAAATGAGTCTTTCTTAATTTTCGTCTGTCAGGCCAAAACCAAGCATACTCCACTGGCAGAGTGTTACTGATGGAAACCCAGCAGAGTACGTACTTAAGGGGAAATATACAGATCTTGTCACTTTCTAAGTGAGGGATTTGATTTTCAGAACAAGTCAGAAGGACAAAAAGGGAACATGTGGCACTTGAAAAAAAAAATGCTACTATAAAAAAATACTTTCTGTATCCTCCTGGGCTCTCCAGTCTTTGCAGGCTCTGGCAACTCTGCAGTAAGTACACTCAATCTGGCCAACAGTCCAAAAACTTCACAACAACATGCTGCAGGCCTGGTAGCCTCCCGTTTCCATGCACTCCCCCAAACGACTAAGACACCTACACTTTTCTAAGAAATGTATATATAATTAATGACTTATTCACCTGCAATTTGGCCAATGAATTAAAGTTTAAGATTCCTGAAACTCAATGAAACAGAATGATCGTTTTTAATCTACTCATAGGTAGATCATAGAACAAGACAAAAGGCCCTTAAAAAAGATCTTTAGTCTGTTTTGGTATCAGAAACTTCTCATCCTTAACACTGTATTTCCTTAAGTAATTCCCCAGGCAATTTTAATATTTTGCTGCTCAAGAAAACAAAACTAAAACCAAAGCTAACTCCATGATTATGTATACGAAACATGTGCCAACAACTACAACCTATTTTAATTTCATTATAAATATGGCATTTTAATGTTTAAAAGACGGCAGATAAATAGCAGCCAATGAACAAGTTACAGTATCTTTCAACTCATTCTTTAACAGCTACAGGTGGCATTATGATGTTTTCCCTTTTGTCTTTTCCTAGTCATCTGTGTGTGTATATTTTGTGGCCTTTCTTATGTTTCTCATAATACACATTAATAAACATATTAACCATTTACTGAGTACCTTCCAGGTGTTTAATGGTTTATATGCATCATCTCATTCTTACAATTCTGTGATTTAAGTATTAAAGATTAAATAACTGATAAAGGGACAGTAAGTTAAGGAATGAAGAGTTAGGACTCCCAAACTTAAAAAAAAAAATTATTTACAGTGACTACATAATCGGTCACCAACTGGGTCTACTCTAATTTATTTAACTATCCTCTTATCGTTATACATTTAGGCGACCTGCAATTGTTTCCTGGAGAATGCCCTGTAAATTGCCTAAATATACAAATTACTGCTTGATCATTGCTCCAAAACACTTCTGGTACTTGTCCTTCAATGAATTAACTGGGGCTCAAGTAACATTGTTTCCTCATCCTTCTCAACCAGGTGCCACTAGAAAGTTAAGTCTTAAAGCACTCACTGCACATAATGCATTAATTTCTGTCTGTGTATGAAAAATGATGCTGGCTGTGTACCATCATTCTCTTACAACTTTGGCTGCACTTTATGGACAGGTGTCCATAATCCTAAATTATGATTGCACTAACTCTGATCTGTAGAATGATGGAAATAAAAGCCTCTGCTAGCAGGGTAGTGTTAGTCTTCAGGCTTTCATCATATTTTACTCTGGTTCCTAAAAATTCAATTTCTTTTGTCAATTCCTCTGCAGGTGTCCAAAAGTACTCACTTTGAAGTGGTGGGGTGAAGACTTAAAACATTCAACCAAGAAACCATCTCTGGTTGCAGAGAAGTGTTAAGCACAGCTAGCTGGTCACCAAAGTAAGCCTTCTGTTCCAGCAAACCATGAGTCCTCTCCTGGACTAACATCAGTTAACGCGGATACCTGGGCGCTGACAGCATGGAACCATGTTTTCATTTCATCAACTCCTTTTCCTTTTCCTAGCCTTTTGATGACCTCTGCTGGCCACGTAGGTACAGGACTTAGACAAGTTTGCACCATGTCAAATTACTGATGTCAAGTTTATGTATCTAGGTAACACTGATCTCTTCCTATCCATTTTATTGAATCATTTCTGGTTTCATTAGCTTTTATCTGTATTCACTCATTAGCCCTTTGATCACCTTCCTGCTTCTGCACTCCACAGAACATGCTAGGATTTACAAGGTTCATGCCAGGGTCTTGGGAGCAGGGAGCATATGCTGATTAAAATGACTGCAAGCCTGCTATGCGGGCTATGGGTGGAAAACAACCAGGACTTGCATTTTCTCTGGCACCAGCTAAGACTACAGGGAAAGGAACTTTTAAAGTTAGCTAGACAGTTAAACAGGCTAAGTTCACACAATGGCCTCTGGTAAGTTAATCAAACACTTGATCAAAGGCAAAACAGAGCCCTTGTGAACTAAGAATTGACAAGATGAAGAACTGACACAATTCTGTTAGCAGAATAAGCCTGGTGACAGGTCATGAAGCAGGAGCAAGTGCAGAGAGTGCAGGTCTGAGAATGTCAGCTGTTATTATCCCTGGTAATTCCAGGGGTGGCAATGGCCTGGCCCACAACTATGTCCCTGGAGGGTGGGAATTGGGTAACTCAATTTATTTTTTGTCCTGAAACACAGGAGGTCTTAAATGTCAGCTGAATGAATGATGAGGAGGAAGGGAATGACTCAGATTCTGAACAAGCAGGTAATATGTTAAATGATGGACAAAGAAAAGGCAAAAAAGCATCTCCTCTTTCTGGCTCTACCATTATCAGTAGTAGAATTCTTTTCAGTTTTCAGTATTTTTTGACTCAGACTGAAAGACACAAAGTATGACCCAGGCCCTTCAGTTCTTGTGATTTTCAAGACAGTGGGAGAATTCTCAGATCTGATGATGTTATCTTCTGGACATGAAAACAGGGTTGGTGGCACAGAAAACAGGAATATAGAATAATCAGAAAAACACTTATCCATTATAAATATGAATCCTCCCACCTGATCACAACTTCCTTCTATTTTGTTTCAACTGATTTTCTGACAACAGGCTTTTTTATAGCATTAGCTTGAATGGAATCCGTGATCCAATTCGACTTCCCACTCTCTAGATGCGGAATGCTTGCACAAAGGCTTCTCCTTAACCAAGACTGGGGTGAGAAGAAGGCCGAACTGATTCATAAGCTCTCCTATGAAATCCAACCCTTTCGGAACGGCAAACACAAGTGACCGTCTAACTGATACGGAGTTTCCTTGGGGTGAAATGTTTTCTAACGACAGAGGTGATGGTTGCACAACACTATGAATGTACTAAATGCCACCGAATGGTACATTTTTTAAAGGCGTAAATTTTTTTGGTATGTGAGTTTTCCCTGTTAAAACAAACAAACTGCGCAGAGCACCAGGGATCGCGTCTGCGTGGTAAACCCTGCGGCGACCGTGCGCGGTACGGACTCCGGTGCTCCCCCAGGGTGTTCAACCTTTCACCCAGAAAACGCCCAACGCTCTCTCAGGGTAGAAATTTTTATCCTTCTTTGTCCTTTGTGAGAGCCGACTACGGCCGAGGCCCGCTGGAGGGACGGAGGGTGTTTCAAAAAGCCTCCCCGACGCCAGGAAGGAACCCTTTGTGCACTAGAGCCTTGATCTCAGTGAGGGGTGGGCTTTGTTGACGCGGTGGCTCTCACGTCGCTCGCCGCGCTCGCCCCGTCGTCCCCCGGCGAGCTTCCGCCCTCCCCGCGCCCCTCGAGGGCAGAAGTCCGGGTTCCCTCCCCCAGCTTCCCGCTCCTCGAGCTCCTAAGGGCCCGCGACCCGAGCACAGTCGCGGCCCCGGCTCGCGGCGGGCCTCCCCGGGGGCCCGGGGCTCCGCGCACACGCGGCGCCCCTCACCGCCCCGCAGACAGCGGCGCACGGCCTGCTGGGAAACGTAGTTCCCGGGGCGCCCGGCTCCCACAGAGCAGCCCCGCCCGAGCTTGTTTATCTCCCCAGCCAGGGCACGGAGGGCAGGGCGGCGACGCGGCGGCCGCACAGCGGGCCGGGCGCCGGGCCGCCGTGACCTCCTCGCGGGGGCGGAGGTGAACCAATGTCACCCGTCCGACCGCGCGCCCCGACCACTCACCAGGGTGAGGGCGGCCCGGGTGGGCTGCAGCTTCCTCTTGCTCACAGCCCGGACAGTGGCCCGGACTAAAGAAGCCGACATCCTCGCCGTCCCGGAGCCCCGGTGCCTCGGGCCGAAGCTCGGCCACTTCACCCTCTCTCCATGGACACGGCGGCCGCATTGACGCCACAGGCTCCGGCGCACGGCGCCCCACGCCCCACCCCGCCCGGGCCCGCCCCGCCGCCGTCATTGGGCGGCCGCATGAGTGACAGGCGGAGGGCGGGGCGCGGCGCTCGGGCTGTGGGCACGTGACGCGGGGCATTAGCGCGAGGCTGGGGTGCGTGGGGGGTGTAAGGCCGTCTTCTGGGGGCTGCTTAGGCGCGTCGTTGGGAGTGGGGTTTGGGCACGCGGAGTGGCTGCTGGCTTGACTCTGGAGGCTTGTCGCTTCCCCGACCTGTCCGTGGGAAAGGTGCGGCGTCACTGCTTAGGAACGCTGAACGCGAGAGCTGGTGTTCCCCAGAGCAGTAGGGGAACACGCACGTACTTGTCTTCCTTCCTGGTCGAGCTAGACGCTTCTTCAGGCATAGACTTACCGCAGGGGGCCCGAGCACACCCCTGCGCGTCCTCCCCTCACCGCGTGCTGACTGGAAGGGCTGTTGGAGGTTGGTGCTAATACAGCTTTCGCTTTCAGGGGCTGACTCGAACCCAGCGCCCTCCGGGGATGTGACGGGGCGGCTCCGTCGGCCCTCAGCGAGACCCACGGAATAGACTTGAATGAACACCTGTTGTCCGCCAGACCCTGCCGTGGCTGCTCAGGGGCCTCTGCCTTATAATTCTGCTTGTTAATTGAAATACACCTAAGCCTGGTAACTGGAGAGTCCAGGAAAGAATGAGCGACCCTGGGAGGACAGAAGTGCGGCAGGGTTAGCGCCCCGGAGGGCAACCTCCCCATAGCTGGCTTTTCTCATAGGCGGCAATTCCTCGCGGCGGTGCTAGAGGTAAAGGGAAAAGGAAGGTCGGAGGGGCGGGCCTGGGGAGGAGGGACTAATCAGCGAAGTGTGTTTTAGAGCCCGGTTTCTTTCATCTGCTACAGGATTGGAGAGTTCAAAATTCACTTAAGTGATGACAGTAAGATAAGGGTTGTTTTTGCCTCTAAACGCGGCTTAACACAAAAGACACGGTGAGATTAGATGATGGTTGTATGGTGGGTTTGTCTTGGCTTCATCGGACTAGCTGGGTGATTTGGTACAAGGTGTCTTACTTCCGATGCCCTTCTCCTACAGACACTGTGAAGATTAAATGAAAGGCCCTTGGAGGACTGTATGGCACATAGTTAAGTACCAGCAACTCAATAAACTGTTGCTAGTTGTTCAGAACCTATCACACCAAGAAGGAATCCTAATGTAAACAATGGACTTTGGGGATAATGTTGTGTCCACATAGGTTCATCAGTTGAAAAAAATAAATACCCCACGCTGGTGCAGGATGTGGATAGTGGAGGATTTGGACTTGTGTTGGGACCAGAGTATACAGAAACTCTGCACTTTCCATTCAGTTCTGTGTGAACCTGGAACTGTTCTAATAGTGTTAATAAAATGTAAAAAAAAAAAAAAAAAAAGATGCCATGTATGATTCTTAATTGTTGAAATACTGTTATGTAATTGTGTAGCACTTTATAGATTTGAAGAGCACCCTTGGGCACACTTTCTCATAGCCTCACAATTTTAGAATCGGTAGGGCAGGAACATTGGGACGACTAGTTTAAAAGTGATGCATAAACTCTGGCCTTTTAGTATAGTGAATTAGAAAAGTAAAAAATCTAATCCTAAATTTTCTGGTTCAGGATCTCCCCATGTATGCTTAATTCTTTCATCTATTTCATACACACTACTCAGATTTTAACTTGGTTGGCTGTTTTGCGTGTGAGTGGTAAGTCACATAATCTACTTAGTGGTGGGTCAGGCATACCTAATGTTATTTGAAACTGGTGCAGGCCCCGGAGATAAACTGGCCTTAGGGGATTTTTGTGACTATATAAGAAATATGTGGGCTCCCTTATCTCAGGGCAGCAGCTGTCCTAGGGCGTCATGAGGTGGGTGTGGTAACTGTTGAGGGAGTTGACAAGCTGTGACATTTAGATTTCCACCAATAGGTTAAAAACTTAAAATAGGGAAATGTTCAACATTGTCCTTCGGGCCTTAGTTTCAGGGTTTTAGATATTTAAAAGTGTTTTTCCTAGTCAAGACCTCACTTGATCCTCGCTACTCTATGAAAGGGCAGGTGTGACTTCCATTTTATAGGCACGGAAACTGAACTGCTATGAGGTTAGGAGGATTGCCACACTCTCGGCTGGAAAACTGGCAGAGCCAGAGACCCTAAGTAAGCCTAGAATTCCACCCAGGGAAGCGTGCTAAATTCTTGACTGCTGTTGTCTAAACATGCCTACTTTCAAAGAAAAAAGTACTAAGTACATCTTTACAATTTTATGGGAGTTTGTTGAATTCTGTGAACATCTGAATCTGAACTTTTTTTCTTTCTTTTTTTGCCTGTAACACCATAAACCCTATTTACCCAGGATTTTTTTCCCGTAGAATCATTTGTGAAACACATTTGAAAATGAAAAGTAAACTGAAGTTAGGTCAGAACATTTTAGTGACATCTCTAAGTGTGCACTCTGCTGATTACTGTACACACTGAGCAAGGGATTAGAGTAGACGGGACTGTTAAGAATAGATTTCATTTTATGTGTTCCTGGGAGAAAGAGGAAATTGTGCTAGTGAAGCATTTGTGGAGCTTGCGGAAGGACAGGCCAGCTGCATCTGAACGATAACAAGGAGCTGGCCTCAGCATGGAGCAGATGCACCTGTCCCGGTTGGGGCACTGAGAAGGGGCTGTGACCAGCGCCCAAGTCAAGGGTCATCCATTCTTCAGGTCTGGCAAACACTGGTCACTGTCCCATTGATCAGTGTGAGGGACTGAAATTTACCCAGGAACTAGAATAAAATGTAGGAAACTTTTTAACATTCTTTTTTTTTTTTTTTTTTTTTTTTTTTTTAGATTTCTTTTTTTTTTTTAAAGATTTTATTTATTTATCAGAGAGAGAGAGAGAGAGCGAGCACAGGCAGACAGAATGGCAGGCAGAGGCAGAGGGAGAAGCAGGCTCCCTGACAAGCAAGGAGCCCGATGTGGGACTCGATCCCAGGACGCTGGGATCATGACCCGAGCCGAAGGCAGCTGCTTAACCAACTGAGCCACCCAGGAGTCCCACTTTTTAACATTCTTAAAAGCATATAAGGAAACATGGTTTCCATGAAAAGGAAAATAATGAGAATAAACTTGAATGAGAGGAAAAGGGAAGGTGGCTGAGATATGCTGAGGACGATTAGAAGTGAAATGATGAAATTCATGTGAGACAGAAAACAGCAAAATGACATAAAAAATCCAGCCAGTCATGTGGAGATTAAATTTGAGTTCTCCTAGGATGAAGGAAAAAGATGATGGAGAAATAATGAAAAAAGACAAAAGTATTTTTGAGGTTAAAAAAAAAAAAATTAACATACTTTTCCAAGTTGAAAAAAAACAACCAAAAACCAAACTGGGCTAGGGAGATGCATGGGATTTGCTTCTGTTTTAGAGAAAAGTCACAGACAAAAAACTTACAGGGAAACCTCTGCTGAGGTATCCAAGCAGAAAAAATAAAATCTACAAGGGAACAAAAATTAGGCTGGCCTCCGATTTCTGTTATCATGCCAGAAGACAGCATTAATAGCTTTTCAAAGAAAGTGTGACAAGAATTGTGTGCCCAGTCAAGCTCATTTTCATGCTGAAGGCAAGAGAAATCAGAAGAGCAGCTTCTGCCCTGGGTACCTAATTCATGCGGTTAATTCAGGTGTTTGGGTTTGTCCAAACTGAGTAAGGAACAATCACTAAACCCTTCTACCACAACTTCCCAAATTCTGTAGGTAATTTTGATAGGATTCTTCTTTAACTGGAGTATGTCTTCAAGTAGGTGAAAAGAAGGGCTCACAGGTGCTATTTTCTGAGCCCTCTGCTAGCCGGGACGCTCGCCCAACAAACACTCTCCCCGTCCTTCTCTGTCTTCATCCCACCAAGCCTGTGCCTCTCCTGTGGGCACAGTGCTTGGCACACAGTGGGGTCAATGAACAGCAGATAGCTCGAGCACGAGATAAAGTAGAGGGAGCACGAGATAAAGAGGAGCAGATTTATACTGCCCTCACTCCTTCCTCTGGTTTCCTCATGAAATTTAGGACTCTTGCTAGAAAGTAATGTGGATAAAATTACAGGTTGAAATTCTGGTTTTATTTCAAAATGATAAATAAACCGAGGCATTGTTCTGACCACATTCTACTTCTGGAGGGCTTGTGGAGTTAGAGAAACAGTTCCGGGGGGGGCTCCAGTCAGACCCAGAATGACACCAACCAAACTTGTGATTGGCAGAGATGGCCTCTTTAATCCTCAGGGATTTTTAAAAGTTCTCCACCCTAATTTCCGAGTATCATAAAAAGTAAAAAGCTTTTCTGTTTTGTCATTTTTCCTTTGAAAATGTATTTTAGCAGCAAACAGGACTCCTTCTTTTCCTTATTTCATTTTTTTTTTTTTTATGAGCACAGTAATTCTATGTCAACTTACTTAAAACCCCAGAGCCCCTCGGTGGTGCTGCTTGACCCACGGAAGACTCGCATGAATAGGTGCTCATGTTCATGTTGTCATTTCTACAAATATCAATAAAATATGGTTTGTAAATTGTAAATACAGTAGTAGCAGTTCACACATATTTGATATGCTTTCACACAAAGATTCAGTAAACAATAAATATAATTTCCCTTCTTCAAAACAAAAAAGGGATTTGTAGGTGAAAAAAAGGGTTAATTTACTCTGGGTGTATCAGCACACCACTTTCAGTGTGCTTTGAAAGAATTAAAAACCATGAAATTGTATTCACTGAATACTGGCCCACAGTTATACTTTTTTTTTTTTTTTTTTTTTTTTAAAACCTGGCCTAAAAAACCAAAACAAAACAAAAAAAAAAACAAACCTGGTTTAAATACATACATCATGGCTTTCTCTTAAAATCCTTACATCTATGGGGATTCGTGGTACGTGGGACTGTACTAAAATTTTTTCCCTCATTAACAATTTCATTAAGTTAAAAAAAATCTGACATTTCCCTTAAATGTTAGTTGAAGCCTGATCTATGCTGCTATGTCCTGTGAAATGAACCTAATTTCAAAGTGAATGGGAACGCCTGAGTGGCCATTTAGAGTGCTGCATTTTTTCCTTCCCTCATGATTCCTGCTGGGTCCTCTTCGCTGAGGCTTTTCCCTGAGTCATATATTTACTGGAAAGGCTACCTAGAGGGGGGGAAAAAACAAAACCCAACATAAATAAAACAAGCCTCACTTTATCACAAAAGCCATAAAATTACTTATTATTACTTATTTACAGAAACTTTTCACACTGGTACTGGTCACTTATTTTGAATTGAGTAAGCAAGGCTAGATATAAAAAAGGTATGTAAGGAACATGATCTATTAAACACAAACCTAGTCAAAATTCTTTCTAAATGCAGGCAGGTTGCTAGAGTGACATCATTCTCATCACTGTTTCCATGTTGGTACAGAGGGCCAGGTGGACTTTTTGAAACCTCTGCTTTGCATACATCAGTGTCTTCACTTACAACCACACAGGACAGATTGCAACAAATTCTTTGGCTAAAAATAAGTATCTTGCATCATTACTTTGCAGATATGAACCTGTGAATGGTGACATTCTAGCAATACCTTATTGATACCAAAGAAAAAAAGAAATTTATTACATTTACAGGTAAAGGACAGAAATGTGGATTACTAATTAAAGCCACACTACAGAAGACTTAATAAGTTTTGTTCTGGAGTATAAACAAATAGATCACTGAAAAGAAAACTGATAAATTCTTATGTTTCAGAAAGTAGTATATGACAAAGGTTGCATTTCTAACCAATGAGGTAAAGTGGATTGTTAAATAGCTGGTACTGTGTCAAATAAGTCATTTTGGGAGGGAGAGAGCGTTAGTTTTCTTTTCTTTCCTTTCAACATACCCTTCCTCTCCACTCAATTCCAAATTAATTACAGAATTAAACATAAAAGCGCCAGAGTATAAGAAGTATGATTATTTATATAATCTTGGGGTGGGGAAATTTCCTAAGCACACCACCTTGCCCTATGAGAAAGATTAACTGAGCTTAGTACTAAAGCAAGTCAATAGAGAAAAGATGAACACCGACATACAGCTGGGGAAAGAAAAACTGACATACGAAAGGGAAAAAAAAGGCATATGAGTATATATAAAAAACATTTAGTATTAATGAGTGATCAAAGAAATGCAACTTAAAACAATTTTTGATCATCAAGTTGAAGGAAAGTCAGAAGGACAGAGAGGTGGGTTGGAATTTTGCTAAATGAATAGTCATAGAAATCTTACCATAACTGAGGTATGCAAATAACTTAAATGTTCAAAATTTGTGATATGAATGACTAAGTATATAATAGACACAACAGAATACTAGATTTGCATAGAAGAATAATTACTAATACAAAAAGTAGGTTATAAAACCACATGAATAGTATTTTCATAGAAACTAAAAATTAAAGGGGCGCCTGGATGGCTCAGTTGGTTAAGCATCTGACTCTTGATTTCAGCTTAGGCCTTGACCTCAGGGTTGTGAGTTCAAGCCCTGTGTTGACAAACAGTTTTTTAAAAAACCCACTAAAAATTAAAAACAAATGAAAAATCCTATCAATCCAATGTTTGGTACCTCATTGTCCTTATCTGAAAAAATGTGGGCTATTATACCTACCCCCTTGGAATTATTCTAAAGATTAAATAAACTGATACAGGTAAAGCAACTGAACAGTAGCTGGTACATAGAAAAGTACTCAATACATGTTAGCCATTATTAGTACATCGATGTGAAAAGATGGGAAGACTTTATTTCCCAAACCCAAGTTGTAGTTATGCTCTAGAATGAAGTATAAATGGCTTTTATTTTATTCATTTTTGCTTTAACTATCTACATTTACTAAAGCAAACATATTAAGTATGCAAATAGAAACTTATGCCCCCCAAGAAGCAAACTTCTCAAAGCAGAGCATCCAGATAGTCAATGTACAGTGAAAAATGAGTGATACCAGGAAGGAGCACAGCACTCTCCCGTGGTATTTATACTCTAGAGCCTCGAATGGTCTCTAGGCAACAAATCTTTGATATTCTGAACTGCCCGAAGTATTGAGGATAGATTTATCATTCCAGGGACAAAAGTTTAGATCACTACACCTTGTATTACACACACAACTCATAGAGGTTCAGGATCTAACCAGAAAAAAAAGTTTTAAAGATGATAGAAGAAACTATAGATGGATATCTTTATGAACTCAGGGAAGAATTTCTTAACGATGACCCTAAAATCACTGAGTGACATGACCATGAAAACTAACCATGGAAAATCCATCACCGATTACCTCAAAATTTAGAACTTCGGAGTGGCAACAGACACAAGCTGAAAGACAAGATATGCTGGAGGAAGATATCTGGAATGTATATAATAAAGGAGTAGTAAGAATAAATGAAGAATACTTACAAATTAATAAGGAAATGATAATGCAACAGAAAAATAGGCAAACGATAGGTATAGGGATTTTACAGAATTCCACCTGGTAACAAGCACAAAAGGGGCAAATGATATGAACAGGGAATTCATGGAAGAGCAACTCCAATTGGCTAATAAATATATAACAGTATCACCAGAGTCAAGAAAATATACATTAGAATAACACCAGGGTATTTTTAACCCATCAAATTTGCAAAAATAAACACTGCTGTTGGGAGTGGCAATTATTTCAACGAAACACTTGATAACCTAAGTTGAAAATGCACATACACTATGACTCAACAGAGTTTGACTTCAAGATACACAAATGACAAAACCTCTCATACATGCTCAAGGAGCTTCAGATGAGAATGTTCAGTACAGCACCATTTATAAGAGCAAAAAACCAAATGCAATCTAAATGCTAATGCGCTACATAATGGATAGTATGTTCTGTATTCATAGACAGAATACTGGAAAGAAGCACAGTAAGTCTATCTATAGTGATCTATATAAATTTCAAAATCACTTCATTAAATAAATACGAAAAACTAGGGTGTAAAACATTCTTATTATACAGTATGATGCATCATTTAAATTAAAAAATTCACCAATGATATGTATGTAAAAGGGTTCATATGTCAGTTTAAAAAAAGGAACTAGAAGAACATCTGAACTCCTAATAATAGATGCCTCTGGGGTGGAGAGGCCACAAAGGATGGAATGGGTCTGGGATGGTGGTCAAAGCGGACTTCGACCATCTTAATGATCTTTTATTGAAAAAAAGATTGAGAAGAAGATAGGGAAAAAAAATAAGTTCAGTTCTCTAGTAGATGAGTTTTATTTGTATCTTCGTATTTTTCCCAACATGTTAGGAAACCACTCTTTTCTAAGAATAGTGCTAATAGTCTGATTACTACATAGCCTGTATAAAAAAAAAATCATACCTGAAGAAATTTCATATAAAAATGTGCATGTAGAAAAGTAAACCCACTAGAAATAAAACATGAACTTTTATGTACTCTGAGGGAATAACAAGAAATTTATAAAACTCTGAAGCATGACTTGAAATCACCTAAAAATTGGCTAGATGAAACGACTAAAACAAGCAAGTAACAAACTATATGGCAAAACAAATCCTAAACAAGACAGAAAGGTTAATAAATTGGCATGGTGGCAGAACATGGAAGGACAGAACACGTTTGTTAAAGGACAAATGGATTTCTATGTGGAAACTAAAGCTAAAAACAGAGATGACTGCCCTAGTTAAAAAATACAAAGATAGAAATATGAAGAAACACAGATGAAAACATGTGAAAAGCAGGAGACTTCAACGGAGAATACAAGCCGATGGGCAAAAGACTACTCCCATAAAGTGAGGGTCTGGGAAACAGGCAGTCAGAGACTCTCTGGTGGCTGACAATTCCCTTTTGGCATTGCTGGCCTCACTGTGAGAAGGTGTGCCCTTTTTTAATCTATCATTCTACTGACTAGGAATTTATCCTGAGGCAGTAACTAGGCAAATATTGCCTGATGGTGTTTGATGTAAGCAGTGGTCTTCACACTTGGATACATGTAATCCCTGAGCCAACTGAACAGGATGGGTGGGCAGGGGGCTTTACGGGACTTGACTGGGGTGCCTCATGTCTACTGGATTCTTTCTGAAAAATGCCTCTGTGGCCAAGGTTTTGGGCTGGTTCTCAGAAGGCACACCAGTCTTCCTTTCACAGTCCTCCTACTTTATAGAAGAGAGGCATGTCTCCTCCTCATCCAAATCTTAATGTGGTACATGGCCTTGGGAAAAAACCCAAGGAGGCAGGAAGGAAAAGAAACGCTGGTTATCTGTGGTAAGTGTGAAGGCCTCTAACAAAAATTCCAAATTTTTAGCTTTTGTGAAATTACACTGATAGGTGATGTTCATCGCAAATAATTCTTAATGATACATTACTATGAAATTTTTGGTCATTTCGTTTAAAAAGGAATAGCAGTAACTGAATGACACTGCTGTAATACATCTTCCATTTCCAAATAAAGCATATCTCTTACTTTTAATACCCTATCATAAAGACTACTGGGGTTTCTTGATGTTTACCAACTATAAAAACAAAAAAGATTTGGGATAGAAATGATGAGGAACACTGTTTCATTCCTGTAGTATTGATCCAAAAATACTTGATTATATGGAGAAAAATCCCATCTATCTCATTAAGTGGCAGTTACTTTCAGTATGTAAACATAAATAGAAAAATCTTTTTTCACTAATTTTTAATAAAAAATTATAACATTTGTTTTGATCAATTATATATTCTAATGCAAAAACTCAATTTAGAAGAAATTTTTACATTTTGATAAAAGGCTTAAAAAATCCAATTTCTATAAATATTATTATTGCAGATAAGGAGGATAGGCTGATCAATAATACGCTTGAATTTGAAACTTCTTTTTCTTTAAGATTTTGTTTTTAAGTAATCTCTACACCCAAAGTGGGTCTTGAACTTACAACCTTGATATCAAGAGTTGCACACTCTACCCACTGAGCCACCCAGGTACCCCTAAAATGCCTGAAATATATATGCTAAAAAATATACTACCTTAAGATGGAAGTAAAACAAAGAATTCAAGGAGGAAAGTAAAATTTCTGCCCATTAAGGAGCTGTAAATGAAGGGTAGCGTGTATGAAAAAGCAGTGATATATTAATTTCATTTGATACATTTAAGGCTAATTGATAAGGTTTATTTTAAAATTTCAACATTTTTTTAAAAACCTCAGGAATTATATGCTTTGCAATTATGATGAAAATCTTAGGTATCAACTTAAAAATATTTAAGATATATGGGCTTTCTACATTTTGAGCGAAGAATATGAGAGCAAAAAAAGTTTTGGAGGACACTGATGTACCAAATATTTGAAAGCAGCCAGTCCATTAATAAGGAATAATTAAATAAATAATGGCATGTTCATATACTAGAATATCAAGAAGGGTATCAACAAGAATGATCTCTACTCACTGATAACAAGGTGTCCCTATATTTTACAAAAGTACTTCTGTTATTTTATTTTACTCCAGATTTTAAGTAATCTCTACACTCAACATGAGGCTTGAACTCACAACCCTGAGATCAAGAGCTGCATGTTCTACCAACTGAGCCAACCAGGCATCCCTGTTTCTGTTATTTTAAATTTACTATCATAAAGATCACTTTTTAAAAAAATTAGGCTTTTAAATTCTGGTCGAAGAAAAAAACTGTAATAGTATATACACATCATCATGAGGGAGTAAAAATACCATCAATCTCTTCTAACATCTTCAGTTTTTAGGATTTCAAACGTGAGGTTAAAATGGAATAAATGAAGAGTCAGACATAGTTCTTTTGGAAATATAACCTTCTTTGCAAAAAGGGGAAGTTGTAAGGAATAGAGAAATGTTAGTTTTTTTGAGATTCTCATTCTGAATAAATTGTTATTATGTAAACCAGAGTAATTCACTTATGCAGGAAACCCAGCTGACTATGGTTCTAATGTCCATGGTATATGTGTCCTATTAGAAGAGGGAAGTAACAGCAAGGCAGGAAACTGTTCACACCCGTAACAAGGCAGTGATTACTTGCTGAGGGATAACATTTGCCAGATGCTGTGAAAAGAGCTTTACGTATAGAAAATTAATCCTTACAACTGTCCTGTGAGGTGTCAGCCCCAATTTACTGATAAGAAAACTAAGGTACAAAGATGTCCAGTAACTTGACAGAGGCTGAAAAGCCAGCAGATATTTGGGCTGTATTTCAAACTCACCTATGTCTGACTTGAAAGCTCTTATTCTTGGCCCTTCTACTGCTCAGTCTCTTTATTCTTTCAAAATGAATACATCTCTATCAGTAAAACTCACTGAACATCTAAGGCACTGCATCAGCAGTGTATATAAGAGGGAGCGGAGTCCCAATGGAAAACAAGGAAATTCATGGAATCTTCTATTCATTACTCTCCCATCTGGCAGTTAAGGACTATGTGCAGCCCAGTAGAAAGGAATGGAGCAAGAAGTATCAGGAAAGAGAACTTGGCTTTTTAGGGGCTCAGTGCTTTAACCTCAGGATCTGGTAAGATAAATGGGGCTACAGCCCTTCTCTAGATGAGACATCTGGAGCTCAGAGAAAGCAGATCTCTTGCCTGAGGTCAATATGGCTACTGGAGAGAACAGGGGCCATCCTATCAACAGGAAACCACCTGTGTGTCACATATATAGTACTGTGGGGAAAAAAGAACTCTGGGAAATTTAACACTACTTACAGTTGAGACGTATTTCAGATTTATAATATAGACAATGGGTTGAGTTTATTGTGGATAAATCTGACAAGTCTTAACAGTTGTTGACTGAAAAGTTTAATTAAGATAGATTTTAACCACCCATAAATTTTTTTTTTTTCTGGTATAAAGTAGGTATGTTTATTGTAATAATTTTTCTTCTGTAGTCAATTCAACCTTTAAGTTTTACAGTTGCTGAAAATATTTATAAATATGTAAGTCTCTGATGTGGAAGACAATTACAGAAATCTTTACAGCCAATTGGTCATGCCATGCCCAGGTATTATGTCCAGATGTCCAACATCTGTATTGTTTTCCCACTGACAAATAAATTCAGAAAATTATAATAAACTTCTACTTCCAAGACGTGTAAGGCCTTTAGCAGGAGCCACACCGACGGTCACTATGCGGGAGCATCAGTGTGTCACACTCCTATAAACCTCTGTGCTGCGGCTACATGCAGGTGCTGTTTTAAGTGCTTTTACATAGATTTCTCAACATCCCTGTAAGCCAGCTATTATCATCCCTTTGTAACAGATGAGGAAACTGAGTCAAGCGGAGTGTAAGCAGGTTTTTCAAGATCACAAAGCTAGAAATCATATCCTGCAATCTGAGGGCAGAGGCCATGTTCTTCCACACCCTACCCTCGGCAAAAGCAACATCTCGACCAAGAAAGGATCCCTATTCCAGTGTAATGCTCTGGAAATATCTGTTCAAGGCTGAGGCTTGTAAAAACAACACTCTTTTGGCTTGTTTACATATGGTAACTCTGTGACCCTGAAACTCTCAGAGGATCTGTGGGAAGCAAACGCACACACTGCCATGGAGAGTCTGTTTCCCGCACTTGGCTTTCAGAGGCGGAGGGTGTCAGCCTCCTCCTCTCGTCTCACAACAGGGCCCCGGGCCCACTTCACTTCTATTTGATTTGGGGTGTTTTCCCACTAGAACATTTCTTGTTTTTACATCCGTCCATGCATTCTACTGAAAACAATGGCAAAATCTTCCCAGGAAACAGCTGCTCCTGCATTTTCTCACAGAGCCGCCTCTGTCTTTACCTTTATATCCACTCTTCCCTATTTAGGTAAAGGCGGTACTTTTCTGAGGATTTCCGGCTCTTTCTCCTTGAACCATCTGACCTCACTCTATACCAACCCAGTGCCCATGCTTCATAAATTGGAATTGTTATGCGATCTGATGCCACTTTAAATGTTTTCTCCAATCATTAAAGAAAAAAAAAATCCCTGGAATTCACATAGCTTAAAAATAAGTGCCTATTCCTGTTTAGATTACTGTATATACTTGAGATACTTCATCCCCAGACAGGCAGAAAGAGAAGTAGCTACATAATTTAACAAATCTATTTATTTTTCTCTTGTGAACGACATTCAGAGTAGAGACAACCAAACATCCCTTGCTGGGAGCTCTCAAAGCTTTCCCAGGGTGAGACCACTGCGCCCTGGTTTCTCTCAGACTGTGCTGGTGAAAGTAGGGAAGCCTCTCTCTCCCGCGGGGTCTACAAGGCTGCCCAGGGGCGGGGAGTGCTATCTCCCGGTAACTGATGGCAGAGACAGCTTCGTCTCTTCACATTCTAACGAACACACCATCTTTCCAAGCTAAAAACAAATGTGTTTGCATATCAGCAATAACATACAACAGGTAAAAGCTGATCATAAAATATGTGGGTTGTTTTACACTACATACAAAAATGTCAAGTTCTGTCAATGGAGTTTTAAAATTTCAGAAACTTTTCTCATAAACTGTACAATCAAGTTAAAAAGACTACACATGCTCTATTTGCTTATATGATTTCCTTTCTTTAACCCTACTTTATTGAATAAGATAAGAGAGACAGAGAGACAGAGAGAGAGAGAGAGAGAGAAAGAGAAAATAAGCAAAGTTACTAAGGGTGTTTACAGGCCAGAACTCAGAATATTTGTTATAGAGTTTATAGTTTCATCCTTTCTTACTAAAAAAAGCTGAAAAAGTTGCTCAGTTACTTTGTTTTTCCTCTTCCCTCTCAAGTTTCCCTTCCCCTTCCCGACTCACATTCTTGAAACACCGGAGAAAGGGAGAGCCTCCCGGTTTTGCCTCCCTCTGGGCATCTGTCCACAGGCCTGTGGGCCAGGCAGGGACAGTGTGAGGCTCGGTTGCCCACAGTTCCTCTTCCAGCACTTCTCACCAGAAACCCCTGCAGTCAGGTTTCTGTCCTCTTCACACCACAGGGATGGCTCTTTCCAGAGTCACTCATGACGTGAGCACTGCCCAATGCAATCCTTACAGCGCCATCTACACAGCACCCGAATTTGCAGCGGTGAGGCCCAAGAATGGTCAAGCCCTCTCTGAGGCCCCTTGTCCTCCGAGCCAGCTCCTAATCCAGGAGCCAGCTCTCTTGCTGCTCGGCTCCCTCACTGACCATCTTCTGTCTGTCTTCTTTATTTTGAGCCTTTAAATGTTCTCTTTTCTTTCTGCATTATTTTCTAGGTGATCTCATTCCTACCCAGGCCTTCAAACGCTATCTCTGCACTGAAAATACTCAAGTCTCGGTCTTCAGCCTGGCCCTCTGCTCGGAACACCTTCCTCGTCCATCCCACTGGTGACCTGGCATCTGTACTCAGACATCTAGCAGTCTCTTAAATCGACATGGCTACAACTGGACTCTCTTTCTCCCTGAAATCTGCTCTTCCTGAGTCCTTCTCAGCACAGAAAACTCCACTTCCATTCTTCCAGTTGCTCAGGCCTAAACTTGTAGTGTCATCTCGGGTCCACTTTTTGTCCTATGTCACCATCTAATCCAGTGACAACCCACGTTGATGCCAAATATCCAGAACACGACCAGTCCTCACATTGCCTTCTGCTCCCATCCGAGAATAAGCTGGCACCATTTCTCCCCTGAGCTCTAGCAGAAGCCTCCTCGTGGACCGGCTGTCACCCTCACCTCCTCACAGCAGCCATAAGGAACCTTCCGCAACAGAATGCAGATTAAACTTTCTTTGTTCCAAGCCCTCCAACAGCTGTCCATCTCACAGACAGAAAGAAATCCAATCTGGCCAGGGCTCAAGGCGCCTCATGATCCACACCCATCTCCCCTGACCTGACCTCCTACCACCTCCTCCCTGCACTTGCCACTCAGCGACACCGAGGGACAACGGTGGTTTTCAGTTCTATTGGAACGGTCTACCTCCAACTTCCCCTGCCTGGCCCCTTCCTTCATTTGATTCTTTGCATAGATGTTACTTAACAGAATGGCCACCTCCCTATCCAGCATTCCCTTTTCCTGCTTTGTATTTCTCAGCACCTGTTGCCATAAGAAACACTTACGTATCTCTTCTGACAAGAATACAGAGTGAACGAGAGCAAGGACTTTGCTGGTTCCCTGCTGTATCGCCCCTGTTAAGGCTCGTACCCTGCACTTGGGGCCGGGCAGGGGAGGGGGAGGGGGAGGGGGAAAATGGCTTAGTGAGTACTTGAAGGAAGTATTGAAGGATGGATTCAAGACATAGTGAGAGAGCAAGAGAGTGGAGTTCAGGCCAACAATTACTTCCTTCCCTTCCTCTGGTGCACAGCACATAGCCTCATGAGGAGAGTACACTGCTGACAAGGCAGGGGCAAAAAAGTGTGAGAGAGGGACAAAGAATTAAAGACTATGGTTCCTGCTCAGGGGTGGTATAGGAATAGGAATCACCTTAGAACACTTAAAAGCTATGCAGGTCTAAGCCTACCCACTCAGAATCAGATTTAGGAGGTAAAGGTGGGGACAGGGCAACCGTATTTTTAAGAGTTCCCTGAGTGATTCTGATGTTTAGTCCCTGTTAAAACCACTTACTCAAAGGAAGCATCTCAAAAGGCATGTGGTAAGCTATGCAGTAAATAAAAGAACACACATTTGTTTTTTTAAAACCCACATACCTGACTGGGGACTCAAAAATATAGTTGTTTTTTGTTTCTTTTTGTCTTCATGTAAAAGCACTGCCTAAAAAATGAAATAGACTGGTTTACAAAGTCGCAAGGAAGAGCATCTGAAAACAGCCTTAAAACCGTAACCATTTCCAAGGAGGGCTGAAATTAGGCATGTGGAAGGCACAACTTTGCAAGTTAATTGAAAAGCAAGACAGAGACTAGGGAATCCTCAAAGCACGCCCTGCCATCCGGAGCCATCCAGAGCTCAGCAAGCCGCACCCCACGCTGCACCAGGGCCAGAGACAGGAGCCAGGAGGGTTAGCCAGCGGAAGGAGGGCAGGGCCAGCGGCTGCCCGGCACCTCACTGAGAGCCTGGCACAGAGCTGCTTGCACTCAGTTAAGTGTTCGCTCAACAGACAGGAGACCCAGGGGCTTCCTGCTCAGGCGTGAGCTAGGTTTACCTGAGCAAATGTGCCAGTTGGTCTCAAGGGGCTAGGTGAAGAAGGGGATCCGAATACACAATCTGATTTAGACACACCTGAGAAAAAAGTTAGCATTTTGTTCTCACTTTAAAATGAAAGCAGCATCCCTGTTTTTAAACTTCCACAGAACGATTTTCTGTGGACAGGACAGAAGGTCCACTCAGCATCTTGTGTGAACAATAACATATTTGAAGACATGAGAGGGGGCAGCATAATTTTCCAATAGGAAGAAGCAACTTAGTACTTTGAGTAACTCCGAAGGAAACGCCCCATACCCTAGCCCCACTCCTCCTTTCCTATTTTACTTTTAAAAAATACAGTGACTACCTGATTTAGTGTGTAAATGCTACATTCTGAGGAATCCAAGATTCTGGCGCTTTTCCTTCGGACTGATAATAACTAGCCTCTCACCCCATGATACCCTGGATTCCCCTTGATTCGCTGCTGCCCTGCAGGCTTTCAGGAATACTGCTCTGTTTTGATAGCTTCACTAAACAACTTAAACCTTGCTACCAGCTAGGAGGAAGAAATCCATCAAAGCTGGGGGAATGCTGGGGCTTCCCTTTACCGCTGTGCTGTAGCCAAGAGGAACACGATGGTAACGTGCTTTGTGCTACTTAGTAAACACAGACCAGTTTCAGAAAGGTCTACAAAAATAACTTCGGTAGAATTTCATTATATCTGATCTATACTATTTCCAGTTTCCTCATCTGTCAACTGGGATTATCGATACCACCATCTCATGGGGTTGGGGAGAAAATGAGATGAGACTGCCCACGTAAAGTACTTAAAATAGTGCCTGACTCATAGGAAGCACTCCGTGAATGTTAGCTCTATTATTTTAATTTCTCTTAAATAGATATTCCTCTTATAATCATTAAAGATCTGGTCTATGTCCCATGTCAGGGTAAAAAAAAGTTGGAGTTTACATTTGTCCGAGCTCCTTAGAAGCAGGACAAGCTGTATCTTCCATAAACACCAAAGTCCTATTTTAAAACCAATAATTAAATAATTTAAAAATATACTTCATTCCATATAAAGCTCCATTTAAAAAAAAATAAGAATAAGTGCTCTAAAAATTTTGTCTTTAAAAAAAGAGACACATTATATTGCTGTTATGATATAATAGAATGGAAGAGAGGTATTAGTGTTCCAGGAACGACAAACAGTAGAGAATTTTAAGGGAATTGTCATCAGTGCTGACTCTCTTACACCACCCATACACATGTAACAACTGAGGACAGGAACAGGAGAGCTTACTACTTTAATCTAAAAAATGACTCCCCGGGTTTCTTCTTTATGCTTCTCCATGCTCTCTCCTCTATCAAAGTCCACCCACTCTCACGGGTTTATTCGGAGAAAGAAAGTGGGAGTGTATAAACTGCTTTGTAAATTCTAACTTATACACACAGAAGGTACCTTCATGCTTAACAGTCTGTTAAAAAGGTGCCCGCAGTGGACACTTCACCCATTTAACAGAAAGGGTCAATGAAGATCCAACAACCCAAAGGGATGGGATGTACAGATGACATGCAACTATGGACTGAGAGTGTGTTTTTCCTTATCGTAAGAATAATCACGTTCACTGCGGGAAACTAATAATGTCCTATATATGTACTCCGTAATTCTCTTCTGCAGTTGGAACCACCATAACAGCTGTGTCATGGAGTTCCTTCTGGTCCCTCTTCTAGGCATGTGCATGTACATATTTAAACGAAAGCACAAGTGGCTCACTATACACAGCCTGGTGTCCTGAGATTAACTTAGCTATGCCTCCCCCGTGGCCAGTCAGTGCTTTAGTTTCCAAAGTGCACGTACTGAGAAGCGAAGCTTAAGTGGCAGCTTGTTTTCTGGTCACACAGGCTACATTTTATAGGCACTGGGGATGACCGGATTTTCCATTCATGGATAATCTTAGAAAAGTCAAACAAATGACTTCTATAAGCCTCTCAATGAAATTGCCATATAAGAGGGTTTGAATTTAAATGGGGTGGGTTCACTTTCTTAAAAATCTTTTTCAGTAAGTTGATTTGTTAAAGAAATAAATATAACTAAAATAATAAAGAGTTCTAAACTCTAAAAAAGAGATTTCCCTTGAGATGTGAGTGCAAACATTGAGGTATGACCGGGATCCATACCTGGAGAGCCTTTAAATTGTGGGCATTCCTTTTTAATGTGCCCTTCTCTTCCACAAATAAAACAACGTTTTTCTCTTAAGTCTTTGTCATCCTGTCTCTTCCATTTTTCCACTGGAGGCCTGAGTATTTTCTCTCTGCCCAGGTCGACAGCCGCCCTCACTGGCTTGGCTTTCTGAGGTGTGCACTGCATGGGCTTATCTTCTTTTGTCGACACCTCCCTCTCTGTGTACTTGTTCTGAATTTCTTTGTCCTCTTTGCTTCTCTTCTCTTTGTTCTCAGGGTATCTTTGGTTCAGGGTATCTTCCTGATCACGCCGTCGTCTCACTCTAGAAGATGATATAACACCGGTAGGAAAAATCTAAACAGAAACCTGACAAGATATTAAGGGTGCTCCAGGTTTGGGAGATAACCAGAGACAGAAGGTATCAGGGGGAAAAACAAGAATGTACACATTTCAGTCCGTCTCCTCTTTCGGGAAGCAACCTCAGGGCGATGGTATAGTTTTTCTTTTTGATTTTCACAACTACTCTAGTGCCATAAAAACAGTATTTGCAGTTAGCAGAACTCCTTGGTCCAGTACCTGCTAAGATATGGATGTAAAGAAACTCCAGTGATCTTTGGGGTGATTTCTTGTGACTCTGAGGCCCATTCTTTTAGTAGGCACTAGAAATTCGAGATGTGGAACTTTCAGTTCACAAGGAACAAGGGTTGTAAGGTGATTTATGTTCTTAAAATGTTAAAAATATTTCTTTCTTGTTCTACATGAGCAGTGACTATTATTTGAATATAAAACCAAAGTACTAAATAAGAGCCTCGAATTCCAGATGGTGCCTTAAGAGCATGTCTTTAAATGAGAGTATTATGGTCCAATTAAGACCAACACACCATCCAAAACCATAGTATGGCCCATGCAAGCAATCAACACTACCCCACCTCCTGCAAACGTCACCAGAAGTATCCTGACCCACGTGAGTGGGTCAGCACAGCAATCATTAAGGGTTGAACCACGTACACGTGAAGGGTCCTAAATGGCAAAAAGCTGTACATGAGTCTGGAACAGCCCTGTTACTGTACACTGGAAGTGTAACTGATGTCCCGAAGAGCCCATTTTACTTTCCTTGTTTCTTCTGCCATCCCTGTTAGAGAGGCTGCCGACCAAATGGCTGAGTAGCGACTGGGGCAGTGACTAAAATGAGGGAAGGGGAGCAGGCCTGGAAGACTGGTATCTGTACACCCAAGGGACATCTGGTCATCTGTGCTTAAATGCACGTTTTAACTGAGATTAACTTAGCTATGAAGATCCAACAACCCAAAGGGATGGGATGTACAGATGACATGCAACTATGGACTGAGAGTTCATTTTCACTGTGAAAAATCATTTATCTGAGAACTGCTGGATTTAATACGTTTATTTTCTGTTACAATAGAACCTCATTTAAAAACTGGTACAATAGGAAAGTAAAAATGAAACCACCCCTTTTGAACACTGACTTACTTTCTCCTCATTGGACAGTCCTTCATGAAGTGTCCAATTTTCCCACAAATTCGGCAACATCTATCATTTGGGGCCAGCTCTCCTTCAGTTAGCACTTCTGGATCAAAAAAGTACTCCTAACAGAACATAAATATAGAAAAGTATGAACTACTAAAGTGAGATCAAAACATGAAAACTAACCAGATATCAATCAGAGACGCTCTTTTTAATGATTATTATACTGTTTAATTCCAAAATTGAAGACCATTAAGAGGTTTACTTCAGGATAATTTTACCCAAATTCATTTGCTTTATTCCTTTTCAACATGCAGACCATGGTTTAACCCTAACCACAAAGACAGTCTGTTTTTCCAGGACATTTCTACACAAGAGCACATACCCATGAGTCAGCTTCGCCAGGACGTGGAGGAGGCCGAGGTCAGGTACAAACGTTTCGCTTAATCATAAAATGAAAAGGCTAAAATCCAATAAACTGAGGAATACGATTTGCATTACACATACAGAGAAAAAGAAAGAAGCTATGTGCTGTTCTTTGTTTGTTGTGGCTTCTGGAGAAAAATATCAGAAGAAAGGAAAGAGAATGTCTGAACTGAATCCTCCTTGCCAGTGAAATTTAGGTGAGGACCAGAAGTATCAGGATCACCTAGGAGTCTGTAAGAAATGCAAATTTTGGTCCCCACCCCGATCTCCTGAATCAGAATCTGCATTTTAACAAAATCCCCAAGGTGCTCTGTAGGAATAAGTTTCAGAAGCCTTGGTGTAGAAGACAACCATAGCATATCCAGCAAAAAGGAGACGCACAGATGGGATCCAGTGCTGTATATACACAAATGCACTTAAGGTTAATTTAAAAAGTCTTTATTAAAAAAAAAAAAATAGGGTGCCTGGGTGGCTCAGTCTGTTGGGGGTCTGCCTTCGGCACAGGTCATGATCCCAGGGTCTTGGGATCGAGTCCCACATCGGGCTCCCCACTCAGCAGGGAGTCTGCTTCTCCCTCTACCCCTTCCCCCAGCTTGTGCTTGCTCTCCCTCTCTCTCTTTCGCAAATTAAAAAAAAAAAAAAAAAAATTAATGTTGGAAAAAAAATAACTTGAACAGAAAATCCTCTAGTTCCTAACTCCCCTTTCTCTCACTGAAGGGAATTTCTACAGTGCGACTGTGCTTTGTTTTTAATGAGTCCAGTTCCATACAAATCTTGAGTATTAGGTTATGGGATACCAGTAAGCTTGCTAGCACAGAGAGCTTGGTCTCTTTCTTAGGCCCATTAAGAGATGTATTATTCTGCTTTCCAAGTGAAAAATCCAGACTTCCTATGAGGTAAGTGGAGGACCCCTAGTCACATGGAGGCTGGCCTTGGCAGAAGCTGGCATGGAGCCAAATGCCCATGGAACAGCGATTCCATCTACATTTGTTGCCAAGGCAAAGCAACAGCACCACAATGACTAATCTTCCCACCCAAACTCCACTTCTGGCTGTCTCTCCCTTTTCTCCTGATAAAAATCGCCTCAGAACTGAGGATGTTAAAAAAACGTTTTTGGAATTGCTTTGTATTGCCATTGTTTATATTGGCTAGATTCACCATTCTTTTAGAGTATTTATTGCTGGTGTAATATGTAAAAATTAATAAAGCACCTTTTTTGGTTTTTAGGTATTTCTTTTCTTTCCTTTTTTTTTTTTTTAAAGATTTTAATTATTTTTTGTCAGAGAGAGAGAGAGAGAGAGAGAGAGAAAGCACAAGCAGGGGAAGTAGCAGGCTACCCGCTGAGCTAGGAGCCCGATGTGGGACTCGATCCCAGGACTCTGGGATCATGACCTGAGCCGACTGAGCCACCCAGGCATTCCAGTATTTTTGGTATTTCTAACAGACACTTACCATTTTTGAGGGGCAGTCCTTTGGGAATCCTTTGACTGGAATACCAAATACTCTTCTACCATTAATGAATGCTTTCATGATAAAATTTGTCACTAAGAAGAAAGAGTAAGTGCTCAATTAGATGGAGTAAAAGGAAAAGGGATCACAATAACATTTATAAACAAAGCAACTTACTTTTCCTTGATAATCCAGCTCCAAGATTATGATTCAAATCAAAGGGATCTAAGCAAAGAAAATTAATGAGAACAAAAATATAATGAAATAGGAAATGCCATTGTTCATACATTAAGTGACTATATAAGAAGGAAGTGTTACATACTTTATTATTTGTAAAAGTACAGTTGTCCTTTGAAAAATGTAGGGGATAGAGGCAACAATCCCCCACATAGTAAAAAATCCACGCATATCTTTTGAGTCCCCCGAAACTTAACTACTAACAGCCTACTTTGACCAGAAGCCTTACCTATAACATAGGTGATTAATACATATTTGTATATGTATTATATACTGCATTTTTACAATAAAGTCGGCTAATGAAAATGTTAAGAAAATCACAAGAGAAAGTACATTTACTGTACCGTATTTATTGAAAAAAATTCACATGTAAGTGAACCTGTGCAGTTCGACCTCTTGCTGTTCAAGGGTTAACTTTATTGAATGATTGCCTTTTTAATGAGTTTCCAATATGCAATACAGCTAAGTAATATCAATTCCTAAACATAAGTCAAGTGTTTTCTCCAAAGTGTCCATCAGAAGAGAGGGTGTTGATTTATATTTGAATCTGTATAGACTCGTTCCTATTTGAGGAGCTGTTTCATTTTGAACAACAAAATATTGTTTGGAGACCTATTAGTTGTGTATGATCTAATGGTGCTAGTCTGGGAAGCATAAAGAGGTCACAAATTTATTTAGAACATTTTAGTGCTGAATGTTCCTGCTAACTAACAAGTGTTTTAAGGATCATGTTAGTCATCTTGAGGATCAGAAAACACAGTTAAGACAAATTAAGACATATGCACCTGTACCAATGGCATAACAATGGCTACCTGGACCTCAGTTTTTAGTGAAATCTTCATAAAGGACTCCTCTATGATGTTAAAGGTCTGCATCACAAAGTCTTAGATAGGTATGTATATGTTGTGCTCTGGAATATTATCTATTAGATGACCCAGAAAGTGGTAGGAATGATGAAAAAAAAATGCTGATGTAAGATTTATTCAAGATCTGAATAAAACTTATTCATGAAATAAATGGAGATAAAGTACTTTCTAAATTAAAATATTTTATATATAATATACATATGTAATAATTCATACTTTGAATATTATGTGTAGATATTTATTTCCAATAAATGCCCAAAAACACTGAAGAAAAGCAAAGGAAAAAAACCCTCAAAACCCTTTTTAGGAATCAAGAATTGAAGACCACTTTGTATACAGTAGATACAAAAAGAATACAGAAATGAAAAGGGGCATCCTAAAGTTGTCTGTTATGCTTCTAATGAACAATAACTGGGGCACACCATTCTGGATTCAGACTCACTAACAGGTTCCTGGAGTAGAGGAGCTTTCGCTCAATTTGATCCTACACAAATAACCGCTATTAGAATGTTACTTCCTAGTAGGGTTTTTTTTTTTTTTTTAAGATTTTATTTATTTATTTGACAGACGGAGATCTCAAGTAGGAGGAGAGAGAAAGGAGGAATCAGGCTCCCCGCTGAATGGAGAGTCCAATGAGGGGCTCAATCCCAGGACCCCAGGACCCCAGGACCATGACCTAAGCCGAAGGCAGAGGCTTTAACCCACTGAGCCACCCAGCTACCCCTTCCTTTCAAGTAGATTTGATTATGCTTCCTTCTGGTGACTTTCACATGTGTGTATGTGGAAGTATTTTTGGTTGTTTGCTTAATGCAGCAGGGACACTATGATATTAAGCTACGGGACAGTAATAATCATTGCTGTTGTCACCACCCCTGAAATTCCTCCATTCTAGAATAGCTGGTTAAAAGGCTTCTTTCTCACTTAGCCTATTATTAATGGTTCAACTGAAAGTAATGTAAAAATGAGAAGTAAAAGATTAAGAGACTTCAAAAATTAAAAACAAAATATGAACAACTGGAGACCATAAGAATCCACTGTGATAATGGAAAGGTTTAAGACAAAGTTCTATGTTTTTGACACATGAGATCCTAAAACGTTAAAACCCTATCTAAAGTCACAGTGATCTGAATTTAACTTTATAAATGTTCACAGTATTATCATACTGCCAACAGGCAGAAGTAATGATGGAAATAGAATGTAGAGTAACATGTTATTTAGCTAATCTGTACATTTAAAAAAATTAAAAAGATTAAAATAAATAAAATATTTTTTAGCCATTTCTCAGTTCCGTTTTAAGCATTTAAACTTCATTTTGTCCCTAAATTTAAAATCATACAAACTGCAAATAAATAATCATCTACAAACATATATGGCCCAGGGATCCTTGCATTCAGTGGGAAGAAAAGGCTTCGGCCAAGGCAAAAGAAATGTTAAAATTTATATATAATTACTTATATGTAAACTCCTTAATGAATAAAGAGAAAGTGAGGATCCTGAAAATTCATTCTTAGTGCCCCGTCTTCAATTCAGAAGGTGTTAAAAGTCCTACTCTTTTGAAGCTGCCTTATCTTTATTGCAAACTTATTCTCCAGAAGATGTTCAACAAAAATCAAAGATGTGTCCTGGTCAAAAGAGTTCTGAATTGGTGAGAAGGCCCATAGGAGGACCTGGGTCACTTAAAAATAAATCTTTATACTGAAAAGAGTCAAGTGTGCTGATGTGGACAGTAACAGGAAGGCTGTGCTGCCCATCCCAACCAGTGGCTCCGGGCTGTTCTGGAAGAGCTCTGCAGGGATGAAAAATAACACCCTCACAGTTCCAACTCTATATTCTAAACCATTTTACGTTTCATTTTATTTGTACCTTCAATAACAATGTATTTTGAGGTCCACTGTTTCTTAAAAGTTGTAAGCAGACTTTTTCTCCTGATGCTAATAACATGTTCTTTAAAATCAAATTCCTCTGTGTAGAATCGAAGAAGTCCCAACCATAGTTGCCCAACAGATTCTGTATTTTTCCCATATTCTGGCCAATAGGTGGGCTAGAAATAGAAGGGAACAAGAGATATCATGCTCTATAGTAAAGTTTTAATATCTATCTTCATTTGAATCTTAGGGAGTAAGTTTGGATTTACTTTAATTAACTGGAATTTAAATACATAAAAACATAATTACATAACTTTCTTTCACGTTTTTAAATATCATTTATGAGTTTATTTATCTCTACCCTGTGACTCAGAGACAGGGAGAACTCAGGGTTTTAAATGTCAAACCCCAGAATGCATGTTTGTGGAAGCATCTGGAAATAAATTTTAAGAGCCTTGATGATGCCTGGGTTATTAGACCTTCGAACTCAAAGAAAGTCTTTTCAAACTCCTTGGCAAATATTCACTTGGAATAAAGTTACATAACCATTTGGAATTGACAGGCATTAAAGGAATCTGAAATACAGTCCCTTGAAACTCACCTGGCTTAATAAAAATGTTTTCAACTTCAAAGGAAACAACTGTATATGCTAGTTTTTCACTATCATAATATAGATAAATATAACAAGTGATAATATAGTTGTTGACCACGACACCACAGCATAGTATAGCTAACTTTTAGTCAAGGATGTAAAAAAAATCTTTACTCTTAAAATACGTACCAGTTCATCTATTTGATCAAAAAAATAAATATTCCAGCCATCAACAAATATTTCAGGTTTCTTTTCACCTTTGTATATCTGAAATTAATTTTTAAACTATTAGTATGGATTATAAATTTAATGCATTGATACAAAAACTTGTAGGAAAATAGTTAAATATTTAACTACAGAACCACAGAATACTAGAGAAGGAAGAGGGCTCAAAGACAACCCAGCTTTAGGTGAGAAACACAATTTCTTTTACTAATACCTCTTGAAGGACAGGAATGACTGGTGGATTCCTCTGCTGGAGAAAATATAGCACCATAAGCGTGTATGCATATGACGATAAGCTGCCTCTAGATGCGTCACCAATATCACACATCTGGAGGGAAGGAAAGTGAGGGACAAAGAAAACATCACCAGTGTTTTCTGCTAAATTTGCAGCTATCCTGTTATCACTAAAAGTAAGGTGCTTCTACAGGGCAGTAATATGAAAATTACATCTTCAAATGCTAAAATGTCACCAAAACCAAACAATACCAGCGAAAAGGACGTCAAAAACAAACAAAAGAAAAACCCCAACCAACAGCCACAAGCAAGATCAGGTTATCATATATGAAATTTAAGATGATAAAACTGTAGCTTGCTGTGGCAGGCTTCCCAAAGTAGTTAAAGGAAACATTTAATACAGCCATGGGTCCTTAAAAAATATAGACTTATGTTTTCACCTCGGTTTGAAGATGCAGTGAAATTTCCTGATGAATCCCAACAGGAAGGATACTCACCTTTGTAAAGACTTTCATGGTGTAGCATAAATATTTAACTCTGGGATCAATGGCTGAATAAGCAGATAAGAGCCTTGTGTTATGAAGGGCCTGTTAAAAGGAAAATTATACCATAAGGGATTAATTAGAAGAAAAAATTTTAGGCTGGAATATTCTGAAAAGGTTTACACTGTAATTCACTTCAGACTGAAACCAATATATTTTCCCCCAAAACAGAGCTTCATTAACTTACTAATAATAAGAATTATAAATGGTATCTGAACTCATGACTTCCATTATGTTAATATGTCCTTATTCTGAACATTCCTAGAAATAAGGGCTATTAAGGTAATTCTGTCTAAGTAGATGTTAGGAGTCCCCCACCTCAACCTGGCATTATTTAAACTGAATGCCCCTAGGATCCAGAGAAGGTCCATAAAGCTCCAAAGCAAAGCAACTATGGGACCAAAGACAGACATACACTATAAAATTAAACAAACTTCAAGCCAAACTAAAAGCACCTGCCACTCTGACCTCACTTTAAATAAATACGAGTAACTGTTACATCCCATCTCTACAACACTGCTAGGCACACAGCAAGCACTCCTAAATGATGATGAAAAGAATGAGGGGCGCCTGGGTGGCTCAGTGGGTTAAAGCCTCTGCCTTCGGCTTAGGTCATGATCCCAGGATCTTGGGATTGAGCCCCGCATCGGGCTCTCTGCTCAGCAGGGAGCCTGCTTCCTCCTCTCTCTCTGCTTCCCTCTCTGCCTACTTGTGATCTGTCTGTCAAATAAATAAATAAAATCTTAAAAAAAAAAATGAATAAGATAAAAAAATGGCTTAATTTTACTTGAGATTTTGTAAATTAAGAGAGATTTGTTCCCCTTGATCTCCCTAAAGAAAAAGCTTAGAGAAAATCTTACCAGTGTGTTATACAAACTAATGTCCACTTCCAGACCACTTCTCAAATGGAAGAACTTTACAATTGGCACCTTTGCTGTTGTAATAGGCAAGATGTTTCTCAGACCTAGGTTGGGAATAAGATAGTATTGTGAAATACAGCAGCTGGGCCATAAGCTACTCTTGTTAATGTTCGAACATAAAATAGATGTAAACCTAACTGGTCTGTTTCACTGCAGTCACTGGAGCTACTCAATTCTGTTATTCAACATCTGGGAAGACTTTTCTGGCAAAGTCTATTAGTGAAACATATCGATATCTGAAGTACAAGGATGAACAAGGCAGCCAGTGCCCTCCAGGAACTCACTGGGTCACGAGCATGCGTATAGGGCAGTCAGTCACATAAACACGGAACAGAAGAGGCTACTACAGAGTCTTGGCTACTTGGACCCTCCCTACTCTTCTCACCTGACTACATCCTAATATAGAGAAAAGCCTTTGGGGCAATCATCCGAATCCTCAAAACAAAAATTACTCATCACAGAGTTAGAAGTTAAGACGATAAAAGAAAGGAATCAACTTCAATAGGAGAGGAAATTGCCTGAACTAGGTTTTGAAAAAGGAGAGGGACAGGTAAAGATAGAGGCAACTGAGGGGATTTACAAGGAAATATACACAGGCACAAGGCAGACGCCTAAAGCAGAAGGACATGTTCCTTCCATGGAATTGTGAAGGCTATAGAGTAGACTTTAGGGAAAGAAACAATGAGTGATAGGAGGTGGAGCAGAAACCAGGAAGAGCCTATAGAGAATATATATATCCTGACAAGGAGACACCAATGAACTGTGTAAGTTGGGGAGAAACACTGACCTCATCTATCTGCACAACACCCTGGCAATGAAGACTGGAGACACCAACCAGAGGGGCACGGTGACCATTATGAAAAATGATCTATCTGGGGCTCAACTATCTTGGTGGCATGTGGTGTGGAGAAGCAGCAAGACATGTTTCATAGAATATACACCTGGACTAGCCAGGGAAGTGGAGATAGGGGAGTGGACGTAGGGGGGATAAGGAAGAGGAAGGAGGGCTGTAACAGTAAGCACCACCAGTTCCTACAGACCCACAATCCTTCACAAGCACCACCTCCTAAGAATGTTCACCCTCATCCAACAGATGAGAGGACAAAGCCCTAGAAATATTAATTTGCTTAGAAACATGGAGCTAGTAAGTTGCAGAGCTGAAATTTGCATGTAGGTGTGACCAACTCCAAATTTCTACTGAACCTATTCTAGGATGAATTAGTCATTGCTTCACCCATTTTGGTGATTCCAAGAATGTCAGTGTCCATGATGGAGAAAGTAGATTCCGAGGAAAGGGCAGGTAGTGGAAGCTGCAGCAGCAGGAAGGCAGTAAAGAGAAAGAGGAGTTCATTCTGAGATGGAGCTGGAGTTTTTTCTCAAACAGGTAAGTGGTGGTATCCGAAGGGCAGATAGTGATCCAAACAGGTAAGTGGTGGTATCCGAAGGGCAGATAGTGATCCAAACAGGTAAGTGGTGGTATCCGAAGGGCAGATAGTGATCCAAAGTTCAGGTGTAAAGTATGTAGATGATAGAAATTACAACACAAACAGTCTGTGAGGGAGACAGAGGAGGTCTAACTTTTCCTGATGGGGAAGTAGGGCAAGGTAGGTCGTATTTACTGAATCCCTGGCATATGCTAGACCCTGTACTTTAACGTACCACCTTTCTTAACCTTGAACGTTATTGTTATTCTACTTTGTAGATGAGGAACCAAGTAGTTAAAACACGGTTGAGTGTCTTTCTGGGAACACACAACCAGACTGTATCCAATATAGAGATTATAGATATCTCCACACAAGAGGAGAGCCAAAATTTAAAAACAGAGAGTCTGACTCCAGAACCCCCACTAACTACTCTGCTATACCGCAACTAAATTAGAGAGCTCTATACTCCATCTCCATCCCATTCTAGAATTTGACATGGTTGTCCATCACCAGCCTGTCCGCTATGGTCTATTCCCAGCACATCATTCCGGTTCTTGTTGTTCCAATGGTGCCTTTTTCAGTGTCCTTTCTTAACTTCGACTCACAGGAATTGTCCTTAACTTCTCTCAAAGAACCCCTAAGAACTGTTTTATTCTTGGTCTCTCTCTCTTTCTCTTCAAGGATTTCAATGAAAAATTGTTTTCTTTTGTTCTTTAATCCTGACCAACAACTCTGTATTTCTAATTGCTTGCTGGACTTTTAACTCCTGGAGATTATACCTTCATGGCAAACTACACACCTCCACGTGGTGTCCTCTTAAAAACACTTGTTTTTCAAGTACCTAACATCAGTCCGAACCCTTTCTTTCTTTCTTGCAGGTACCACGTCCCCTTGGGAATCTCTCCTATCCTTTTCCCTTTTAGGATCATTAGCACCTGGTTAAGGTCCTTTGGCCCTGAATTCACTTAGAGGATACCTTCTCTGAGAGACTCTACCAGCTGACGAAAAAGCTTAAGTTTTACTTTTATCGGGTTGCTCCTCTCTTGGAAGAAACTTCACTGGTTTCCAAGCATCTGCAGACTTTACCTTAACGAGTAATAAGAACCACCTGAAACTCCTCTCTCAATGCCCTGCTCTTCCCCCACGGTCCTCCCAGATACACCACAGTCACTCTCCTGCTCACACGTGTGCCCTCTCAGGAATGACTTCTCTTCCAGGAGAAGATCCTTCTCAAATCATATTCAGCATCACCTGAGAGCAGCATAAACCCATCTCTTCCATGAATCTCCCCTATGTAACTCCTTCCCAGAACCTCTCTCTCCTCAGAACTTACTGAATACTTACAGTATCTTCTGACCTGTTCTGAAAAATGAACACTGCCTTACATCATTACATGATCTATGAGGTTACCTTCCCTTGTTTTAAATCTGAAAGTTGCCCAAGGAAAAGGCTTGTATAGTATAGACTTTTTATTTTTCCACCATCCCCAAGTGCCCAATACAGTGCTGAGCACATAGTAGGCACCCAATAAGATAGCTGGGGACTGTTTTAATGATATTAGGTTTCAATCATAGCCCTTTAGCTATTATTTACAATTCTTGTTCCATGTAATCTGTGTTCCATTACCATCTGTGTGTATAAGTCGTTTCAGTCTAAAAATGACCTGTTTTTAACATAGTTCATGCTTAAGATAGATACACTGCTGTATTTAGGGGAAAGGAACATGTCTGCAGTTGAATCTCACATGATACAGAAAAAAATTGTGATCAAGCAAGAAGATGATGATAAATTGAAGGCAGTAAAATGTTAACAGCTAGTGGCTCTGAATGAAGGACACACACAGTTCGTTATACAATGTTTGCTACTTTCCTCTAAAAGAAAGCATCTCATGGACAGACCATGGAGTTCTACTTTTGTGGGGTTACAGACCATATTGTGATCACCTTCATTCCCAGCTCCTAGCACAGAAATTTGCTGAACCGCATTTAAAAAGAAAATACCCACTGTTAACAGCATCCATAGCTGTCCCTGACAGCAAAAGAATACATTAACGGCATGGCAGCAGTGGGCACGATTTACAGCAGCTGTACATTTTATAGCTATAAAAATTTAGTAGTGACCCAGTTCAGTTTTCTCAGTATATTGGTGAGAGAAAAAAAGAGAGCATAAAGTTAAATGACTTGTTCAGGGTCGCATGTAATTGTCAAGCAGCACAAAGACAGTCCAGAACCCCCCAGTGCTTTCCACTACGCTTCACACCACTGCCAGCAACACTTGGACTTACACAATGTCAATATGGCAAAATGGATTTCCAAAATTTCTTGCCTGTATGGTATATACTTTGTTCTGAAATAAAACTCAGCTAGGCAACAAAACGCACACAAATGATTACCAATTCTTTCCTACTTCATCACACAAAATTGTTGAAAGACACCAACTCTCCAAATGTACTCTACGTGCGCCACTTTACTTGTTGCATTGGCATGAATAAATTTTAAGTATGCAAAACACTGATAAAAAAGACAAAAATATTTTTAGACAAAGTTTGCTGAGGTACCTGAATGCTTTTTGAGGACTCTTGCCAGTTCTTCAATAGTTCTTACACAGTCCAAACCCTGCAACAAAAAGTGCATGTGCTGAATCACAAAGGGAAGACAGGTTCCTAACCTGGTTACAGAGAGTTCCCATTACCTTCAGAAATAATGATATATATATTTTTAAAATTTTTTATTTTTTATAAACATATATTTTTATCCCCAGGGGTACTGGTCTGTGAATCACCAGGTTTACACACTTCACAGCACTCACCAAAGCACATACCCTCCCCAATGTCCATAATCCCACCCCCTTCTCCCAAACCCCCTCCCCCCAGCAACCCTCAGTTTGTTTTGTGAGATTAAGAGTCACTTATGGTTTGTCTCCCTCCCAATCCCATATTGTTTCAGAAATAATGATATTAATTTCAACTCATTCTATATACATTTTTCCCTCCTAGGCAAGCCTTGGTCAGTATTCATAGGAAAAAGCCTAAGGATACAAAAACTCCCATAGACCCTATTTACTAAAATTGTTTTTGGAGGTATAAGAGAGACTGAAATCAGATGTCCCAGAAAAGTCTAAACCATTGTCCAAATGAGGACCTTCATTTGTCCCCTCTATGTAACTCTGCTACTCAGAAGTGCCCTCTGTGCCAGAATAAAGAAGCTGGAGCTTCTGTGCCCTGTTTTGTTCATTCTGGGTGGACTTTCATTATATTTCAGTTAAGAGCTGATGAACAGCTATGTAAAGTGATTAAGTTCAGAGAATCCCTCCACAGGACTGTGTATAATGCACAAATGAAAGTCATACAGCAAATCCAAATGTTTCAAATAAATCATACTTAAAAACATTGGGCTCACCTTTTACAACATAAACCCTTTTGATGGCCACACACATCCCAGATGTACTGGAAATTTTCCTTCAGAAATGCCCATAAAGCTTGTTTCTAAAGCTATGTAAAAATTCAATATTGATGATGTACAATGAGGTAATTCCATCTATTGGACCCAATCCTACTTATCCTCTTTACTCACCAAACTCAGGTAGCTAACTTTTGCCTATTCTCCCAAAACACATACATCCTCAAAAGACAAAGACTGGAAAGTAAGCAAAGTCATAAAAAGGCCCTGAGTGACAGCAACATCACTCATTTTTGGCTATACAGTCTCTGGGCTGTGGTTAAAATAAAAAAAGGGACTTCACACTTCTCAGACTTTCTGTCTTTATGCAGTATTTTATATTTTATAAAGGCCTTAAATTTGTTAGGGGCTAGCAAACCTTTTCTCCTCTGTAGGCCGTATGACCCTGTTGTAACTACTCAACTCTGTCATTATCGAACGAACGCAGAGGCCGTCAACACTTCACAAATGGAAGCATGTGACTGTGCTCTGTTTCTGACAGAACAGGCAGTAGGCTGGCTTTAGCCTGTGGGCTCTAGTCCGCTGACTCCTGACATACATGATCCAAGCTGAGGTGCAGAGCAAATCTCCTGAGGCACGAGGAGCAGAGGGCATGCTTTCCTTTTACAGATTACCAACCAAAGACCACGTGGTAAGGAACATATGAAGCAAGCCTGTCTTGAATCTGGGTCTCTGAACTGTAAGTTTAGTGTTCTTATCATGGTATATTTGCCTGCCTGCTAAACAAGTCTCAGAAGACCACACTGTCTGCTTCCTAAAACATTTATCAAAAAGGCTCCTGTGGGTGTGTGCATCAATGTCTGCCCACTGGCCATGCCAATGGGACACCGGAGGGGCTGGATTGGCCTGGTAGTGTTCCCACAGGCTGCTTTCAAATCCTCTCTGTACTATATGTTGAAAATACACACCCTGGTACCTCCTCACGGTTACCTCTAAGCTCCGTAAGTATCTGAGCAGATAGACTGTGTCAAATGGCGTACTTCATATGGTATTGCTGATAAATTTGGAAAACACCAAGCTGTACTGCCACTCAAGATTATCAAATCACACCGCCATGGCAAATTCAAGTTTTAGGTGGTCACTGTACCTCTGCAGTTTCAAGTCCATTAATCGTCATACAGACGTCAAGGTCACTCTGTTTGAACCCAAATCCATTTTTGGAGGAGCCAAACAAGCTCAGTTTAGTTCCTGTTAGGGATATACGAAAAGTAGTAACTAATTACCTGAATACATTTAATCAACTGATCAAAATGGCCCTCTCATGAATCATAAAATACCCAGTTGTTAACTATCTTATATGAATCTCATTATAATTATGTTCTTTTATTAACCAGTTCACTTATTACAAACTTTTTCCTCTCAAAAGTTATTTATTTATTTATTTAAAAGATTTTATTTATTTATTTGTAAGAGAGAGAGATGAGAGCGAGCACAGGCAGACAGAGTGGAAGGTAGAGTTAGAGGGAGAAGCAGGCTCCCTGCAGAGCAAGGAGCCCGATGTGGGACTCGATCCCAGGACGCTGGGATCATGAACTGAGCCGAAGGCAGCTGCTTAACCAACTGAGCCACCCAGGCGTCCCTCAAAATTTATTTTTTTTTTCAAAATTTACTTTAAATACTATCTACATATAGTGTGAAAGATTACCAAGTGCCAAACTTTATTCTTTTTTTTTTTAAAGATTTTATTTATTTGTCAGAGAGAGAGAGAGAGCGAGCACAGGCAGACAAAGTGGCAAGCAGAGTCAGAGGGAGAAGCAGGCTCCCTACCGAGCAAGGAGCCCGATGTGGGACTCCATCCCACACTGGGATCATGACCTGAACTGAAGGCAGCTGCTTAACCAACTGAGCCATCCAGGTGTCCGCCAAACTTTATTCTTAAATGAAAGGACAGTTCAAGGAAAATGTGGATCACATCAGTATATTTAATAATGCAATTTTACTGCTTTCTAAATATTCATATTTTAGAGATGTGAACTTTGACTTAAAAAGAACACGAAAAATGGGCCGCCTGGGTGGCTCAGTGGGTTAAGACTCTGCCTTCAGCTCAGGTGTCGATCTCAGAGTCCTAGGATCAAGCCCCGCAACCGGCTCTCTGCTCAGCAGGGAGCCTGCTTCCCCCCACCCTTTCTCCGCCTGCCTCTCTGCCTACTTGTGATCTCTCTGTCAAATAAATCAATAAAATCTTTAAAAATAAATAAAAAGAACACAAAATGAAATTTCAGTTGTGGGGTCTGTTAACAGAAATCCCATACTGCTACTGTCTTCACTGTTGGTAAAGTAGGATCGGGCAGACCAAATACCATCCTCAGCAGATCATAAAGTAACTGAAGCCCTGTCCCCATCACCATCATTCTTTCTCATTCTCCAAGTTAATGTGCTTGTAACACATGTACTCATTCTGAAGGAAGGTCATGCTACTTTTCTTAAATGTAAAAAGTTATTTACCTGGAAACTCCTGTCTTATGAAACTTTCTAGGTTTTGCCGAATATGTTCACGAGCTTGATCTTCTAAAATAGTTGGAGAAAAATCCTCTGTTTAAAATAAAAATAAATTTTAGAAACAAAGATTGTTCATGTGCTTTGGAGAAAAAAAAATCATTTTATAAAACAAATCTAACAACTTAAAAAGAAAACTAAATTCCATGTGTCTTCCTGGTAGATAGCATTAGTAATATAAAATAGAGAACGTCTTTCTTTGAAAATAGTCTGTCCCCACCATTTACATTGTTGGTGAGAACGCAGAGTGGTGCAGCCACTCTGGAAAACAGTATGGAGGGTCCTCAAAACACGGAAAATAGAGCTACCGTATGACCCAGTAATCGCACTACTGGGTATTTACCCCAAAGATACAAATGTAGTGATCCAAATGGGCATGTGTACCTGAATGTTTATAGCAGCAATGTCTACAATAGCCAAACTATGGAAAGAACCCAGATGTCTATCAACAGATGAATGGATCAAGAAGCTGTGGTACATATACATGATGGAATACTATGTAGTTTCAAAAAATGAAATTTTGGGCGCCTGGGTGGCTCAGTGGGTTAAGCTGCTGTCTTAGGCTCAGGTCATGATCTCGGGGTCCTGGGATCAAGTCCTGCATCGGGATCTCTGCTCGGCAGGGAGCCTGCTTCCATCTCTTTTTCTCTCTGCCTGCCTCTCTGTCTACTTGTGATCTCTGTCAAATAAACAAATAATATCTTAAAAAAAAAAAAGAAATTTTGCCATGTGCAATGACATGGATGGAACTAGAGGCTATTAAGCTAAATGAAGTAAGTCAATCAGAGAAAGATAATTATCATATGATCTCACTCATATGTGAAATTTAAGAAACAAAACAGGATCAGAGGGGAAGGAAGGAAAAAAATCAAACAAAGACAAAATCAGAGAGGGAGACAAACCATAGGAGACTCTAAATCATAGGAAACAAACTGAGGCTTGCTGGAGGGGAAAGGTATGGGAGGGATGGGGTAACTGGGTGATGGACATTAGGGAGGGCACATGATGTAACATAACAAGCACTGAGTACATATGCAACTATTAATCACTGATTTCTACCTCTGAAACTAATAAAACATTATATGTTAACTGACTTTTTAAAATTAAAAGGAAAAAATTAAAAAATTAATAATGTATTATACCCCCCAAAATAAAAAATAATTGAAAGAAAGAAAGAATGAATGAATCTGTTCCCAGGAATCTGAACAGTGGTTCTGCTATGAGGTTTCAGAAACCCAGGGTTCTATAAAGGTGGCCCTCAGGGCACAGAAGTATGTATATATATAGTTTTCTAAGGGGACTCTAGTTTCCTTTTATAGCTTATAAACTCCAAAAAGGTTTAAAAACGACTCAGTCACTGGTTAATAAGTAAGTGCCTTCCAGCACAGCTCCCTCAGGAGGTAGCACAGTGATGCATCAAGTTCATCTGAAGAGAGGCCTGCTTCTTCCTTTCAGTGTTTTTCCTTTAACTCTAACCCTCCGCTTCCCCAAATTGGTATTCCTCAAAGGGCTGTTAGGGGGTCATTAATAAGTGTTAATTAAAGTATTTTATGCTCAGATTTTGGAAATGCTGGGATGAAGAGTTAAGTAAGTTCTTCACAGGGAACATTTCTCAGAAGCCATTATTATGCTAATTTAACCCACAACTCTCCCAAGGGGGAGCAGCGAGCACACTCCTTCCCTACTTGACCTGTGCAGTACTCCTTGCCAAGAGATACTATTAACTGCACTTAGGAAAACAGTTCAAGGAAAACCAGCTGGGAATGCTAGTATTCCAACAGTTAGAATTAAAAGATCCTCCCTCCCTCCCTGTCTTTCCTTCAACAATTGTTTACTGTGAGTCTCAACTGGCACAGGCATTACAGAGAGCTCCATGGACACAGTGGAGAATGGAACAGACCTGGTCTCAGTGACGGAGCTAACAGGTCAGTGATTTTACGGACTCTTGAGACAATGCAATATTTTGATAAATAAAAAGAAATATTAATAACTTACTATAACATTGGATGCAAACTTGATCTAAGATATTTGAAAATTTGGGTGTCAGTGGTGGCAAAGGTTCCAGCTGAATTCTTTTGAAGTCTTCGGGACAGTCCTTCTTGAGATGACCTTCTCGTTTGCATAAGCTGCACACGACCATAGGAGACTGCAGGAAGGTGGCAAAGCAAAACAAGACGTAAGATACAACTCTGCCAAATAAAGGGGCCCTGAATCATTTTTTGAGAAGTCCACAGTCTACTCTCACTTGCCAAAGGAATAAAAAAAATGTGCAGCCAAACGGGGACATCTTATGGGATACTCAGGAGAAAAAGGTAGTAATTTCCACTACCAAGAGCATTCCCTTTCTCCAATGCAAATTCACAAGGGTCTAAGGAGGGAAGGTGATCGAGTGGTTGTATTGGACTGCACCAACTCCTCACTACCATGAGACATGGGAAAGCTCTGTTCTAGTACATGAAAATTAAAATTACATGCATTAAAACTGTTCAATGTCTTGGGGCGCCTGGGTGGCTCAGTGGGTTAAAGCCTCTGCATTTGGCCAGGTCATGATCCCAGGTTCCTGGGATTGAGCCCCACATCAGGCTCTCTGCTCAGCAGGGAGCCTGCTTCCTCCTCTCTCTCGGCCTACTTGTGATCTCTGTGAAATAAATAAATAAAATACTTAAAAAAAAAACCTGTTTAATGTCACTTAGTTCTGTGACACTAAGTGGCACTGATTACCTTGCCTTTAGTGAAGGTGAGTTTACTAAATTCATAGAAGAAATCAGACACAGCTGAGCCTTCCTCACATGTATTTTCTTCTTTAAGACAGATCTTATTGAATTCCGTTAGTAGAGCCCCAGCCGCAAGTTTTCCACCTTCTTTCGAGTCTTTACCCTTAGCAGACTCCCCTAATTCATCCTCCTCCTCAGACAGGGCATCCTCATCCCCTGATCCCGTGTATGTATTTTCTAACTCATCTTCATTAGCCAAGTCATCCTCATCTTCCCTTTGGGTAATGGACAGCCTGGGCTCTTCATCGTCATCCTCTTCCTCTTCTTCCTCCTCCTCCTCTTCATCGGAATGAATGATTCCTGATGTATGGCCCTGTCTTGAGGGGGCGAAGTGGCTTAGAGCATCTTCGAGATCATCGGTACCTTCTATGCCTTCTTCATCAACATCAGCCTTGTCTTCTGAAGTAGTGAATCCATCACACGCTTTGGCTGCGGGATTTTGGAAGCCTTCTAAATGCAAAGTGCTCTCTGTCTCATTATTCTGCGTGCCACCACAGGTGACAAACTCTCCACGTCTGCTACTCCTTAGACCTTGATCATCGGCAGTCAAAGGATGCCTGCCCTCTCTCCCAGCTTCACTTCCTGTTTCTTGATGGTGTCCTTTAATATCCCCATGCTCATCACAACTGGCCCCTGCCTTGATACCGTCTCGGTTTTCCAGGCGGACACTGACATGCCCATTTCCCAGTTCCTCCGATGGAGGGCTTCCAAAGCTTTCAGCGGTCTCTTTAACAAGAGTCAGTGGCTGCACCGTGTAGGTGTCTGTAGTTGAAATGGCAGCACCTGGCTCTTGAGCCAAAACTGAGTTTTTCAGTTTATCCTCTTTTGCTTGTGTACCCGGGTCATGCTCGGCTACTTCTTTAGAATGTTCAGAAAGACATGTGACAGTACTCAGAGGCTTTGGAAGGCTGGATTTTGTAATTTTGTGTGGAAGGGCAAAATACTTATACGTTGTCCTTAAACAATGAAGTATATATTCAAACACTGGTTGATTATTTAGAGTCCTTGCCACATTTCTTTTAACAGAGTAGGGATCTGTAACGAAAAAAAAAGGAAGAAAAATCCACCACTTCATACATTTCTATCTCATGTTTTAAAAATTAGCCTGCTGTAGATAAAAACAGACAACAAATGATACTAAAGTTTAGCATGAATCTTGTATGCTTTTTTAAAAACTGGGGATGGGGAATAAAAAAGAGGCAGTTTAAGAACAAAAAGAAATGTTTCCTTAAACGTCTGTTCTATGAAGAGTACCCGTTCTGTTCCGAACCAATACCCCTTCCCTATTTTGTTCTGTGACTCTGGAGGTAAAAAAGGTGTCATCTGTGTGGCTCTTGTGCCTTGGGGAAGAGAGGGCTTCCCGCCAGGCTCTGCTGAGGGCTCTGCCTCCCCACTCAGCCAGGCCCTGTGGTGTGTAGAGCTTACCTCCACTCTTCTGCCCTGGGAAGCCCCATCACTGAACTGGCTGGACTGAATTCAGGGGCGAGAGGGAGGCACCAGGAGGAGACACCACTTCTCTCAATCTTTTCTCCTCCCCTAGAACTCCAGCAGGTTAGGCAATTGGCCAGAAGAGCTGAGCCAGAGAAACTGCAGGGGAGGGTTTAAAAATGTGAGATCCCCATGACTGCACACAGAATTTATGCAAAATGCAAAATGCAAAATGCAAAAAAAAAAAAAAAAAAAAAAAAACCACCAAAAAACCAAAAACCCTCTTATGCAATATAAAGCTTGAAAAAAATCAAGCAAAAATACGAGAATTCCATTTAGGAGGTTCTTTAAGTTGTCTGAAGGAGGAGAATTAAGATTTCTAGAGGGGTTTCAACCTCCTGACCCTGCAAAGCTGAGAAGAGCTAGTCCATTTAATGTAGTCTACAGGGCACATCAGCGAGTCTTTCATACAATGGTTTTAGTTAAATGAGCCTTTGCTAGAAAAAATGTTTTCATGAATCAGTTCCAAATGCTACTGTAGATATTCCAAAAATAACAAGCCCCTCTCTCTATGAAAAGGAATCCAATGAACAATTATTTTTCATGAGAAAAAGTATTTTCTCACCTTCATAAAACTAAATGAACACAACAATCCAGGAAAGGACCGAATCAAAAAAAATCCAACAATGAGAACAGTAAAGAGGAAAGGGGGATTCACACATCAGGGTGGGCTGCGGGGAGGGAGCAGTTAAGTTGTTAAGCAATTTACAAAGAAAGCAAGGACTTGGCCAGCCACTGTTTTAGCTGTTTTTTAACTAAGACATTTTACTGCAGTGCTTAAAAAACCCAGGATGAACAAACAGCTTGATCCCTTAGAATGACCACAGTAACACATGCAAGATTCTAACTATTTCACTTTTGGGATCAGGCCTATATTACACGTGGAGGCTGAAAGGAGAATGAAGTAAAAAGCATGCGGTTAGACTGGTACCTTAAAAAGGCAAGGAATTAAAAATAAATGTTCTGAGATACCTTCAATGGCAATGCGCTTTTTGGGCCAATCCTTTGACTCCCGAGATACAGATTCTTTAACACGAATACTGATCACTAAGTCAGCCAAATTGAATTCTAAAGCATAGAATCGAAGCATTTCCACCCAGAGCTGCCCAACTGGTACTGACGGCAGGTGCTTGAAATCAAATATTAATGATACCTATTGACAGCAAAGAGAAAACACACAGGTGAGTCCAGGTGTCAGCACAATCTGAAAAACTAGAGATCATTCAAGCAAATTACAAAAAACCTGAAAAACCTTAGCAAAGATAGGAATTTGACAATCCATCTAGGTAAATCACATCTGGGTTATATTCTGTTTGTGGGAAAACGCCATTTCTACCCTGCACTCCTGGGATGAGAGCATGTTAAAATCTAACTATCATCATAGGAGCAGAGGGGCAATTTTAGGCAACCAGGGGGCACTCCTTATTTAGAAGCCTTAATGACAGGTGGAGAGAAACGTGCCCGGATTGCTACTCCGCACAGAGCTCTCCCTGGAGTTGCCAAATTGCCGCTGGAGGGCACCTCTACGCTCACACACTCAAAAATGGGCAGCTTCTACAGGCAGAGAGCAAAAGGCAAAACACTCCTTTCATTTGTTCTGAGAAGTTTCATAAGCTCACTGAATCTGCCAGGGACAACTGATTTTAAAGTCAACTTTTTTTTTTTTTTAAGAGGTTTATTTATTTAAGTAATAATCTCTATGCCCAACATGGGGCTTGAGCTCATGACCCCGAGATCAAGAGTCTCATGCTGTTAAAACTGAGCCAGCCAGGTGATCCAAAGTCAAGGACTCTTGATATCAGAAATTGATGCCAGTTTTACATTCACTGACTCTCAACAAACTGGAACATACAGTGACAGAATATACCAGAAGGTGCATAGGACGTAGAATAGAAACAAAAAAGTCCAAATACTGACTCTGCCATTTCATAGCTCTTAACTGCTCTTGGCCTTAGCCTCTTCACTCTCAGTCAGCATGACAGCATAGTGGCTAATGGAACTGGCTTTGCAATGGGACACTTGAGGCTTGAAATCCAACTCTGCCATGTACTAGCCATGTATGATCCTGGCCAAGCTCTATGCTGTCTACGGCTCAGTTTCCTCATCTGAACAATGGGGATTACAGTACCCACCTCAGAGGGTTGTTGGGAGGACTGAGTGAGAGAATGTCTGTAAAGAGCTTAGCACAGTGCCTGGCACACATGTTCAAAAAATGGTCGCTATCATTATCTGCAGAGTAGGGACGGTACCACCTATAACACAGGATAGTTATGAGGATTAAATGAGAAACAAGGGAAAGCATCTGGCAGATTTGGTTGCTCTCTGTATTCTTTCATTTATAGTCTTTAAGTACAAGAAATCCATTTATCATTGAAACATAATGTCACAACCGTAAGATGGCTCTTGTGAGGTAATCCAGTTCAACTCCCATTAAGTTACAAGAGAAAACTAAAGCCCGAAGAGTTGACGTGACTCGTCAAAGGTCCCACTGCTTGTCAGCGGCAGAACGAGAACAATCGGTCTCGATCCTGGTACAGTGCTCTCTCACCAGACAACGCAATCACTCTTGACCCTGCCTAGGTCTTCATTTCTGATGCGGTAGCAGACTACTAATCTCTCCAAATAACACAAAAATGTAAACTTCAAGTATTTGCTTGGGCTTACAGCAACAGCTTTTCCTTCTCAGGGATACAAATCTGTTGCCCATCACACTTTATTATACTGAACTTCAAAACAAGTGGTGGTATAGTATTTTATTAACCATTAAATCCTGACCACAAATATTCTTGTCAAGTATGATAATGCCATTAGGTAGATTTACAAAGCAGAACTGCCTGAAATCCGAAGTTATCTAGGTCCCAAACACTGTAGTTGAGGACACAAAGTAAACCCCCAGAAGTTGAAAGCCTCATTAAATTTCATCTCTTTATCCATAACCCTTATCGCCAGGGGCTTGTAAGCATTTCACCGAGATGACTTGATAATACCACCACGTGGAACTTACAAAAACGTGGACTTATCTACACTAGTGGTACTTAAGCTGTTTCTCGTTATTGTTTTTCTTCTTTTAAAGTAGGAAACACTTTCTTTTCCAAAAGACAAAAACAAGCCCCCACCCCAAAACGACAAGTAACATTTACTGAGTGCTTACCACTTGCTTGGCACTGAGTTAAGCATTCTAGAAGTCAATGACTCTATCAGAGGGTACCAGTATCATCTCCATTTTTAGATGAGGAAACTTGGGCCCAGGAAGATTAAGTCACTTGCCCAAGGACACACAGCCAGGAAGTGGGACAGCTGGATATAAATTCAAAGATTCTGGCTCCACAGCCTGTACTCTTCTGGAACCCCAAGAAGAAAACAGAAAAAAGTGGTGGTGTTCTGGTGGCAACGGGTTGAGTGGCACCACCTCCCTTCTCTCTCCAGCTCTCAAGGACTCAAGAAAACACAACTGGAGAATCTATGACTCGCCGCCACTTCCCCATTTTAGGCACGGACCAGAGGAGCGACAGGACTTGAGTAGAGCGAGGACTAGGATCCTGGTCTCAGAAGTCCTTTGTGGCTATTGCTGCCACTGCAAACCAGAGAGTTACGGGGAAGGTCGTGGGGTCAGGGCCCATATACCAATTTGGGACAGATTCCTATTCTTATTTCTAGTACAATGACATTGCTCAGATTTGTTTAAATTTCAACAGCAATTCTTTCCTTGTGCATAATTTCCCTGCCTATCCCTAATGCTACGGATGAGGACACTGAAATACATTATACCAAGTACTTCTTCACTGTGGATTCAGTGATCTGAATTTTACCTTTTCTCATTATTTATCTATTGCAAGGACTGAACAGACTAGGAAATGAGAACATCCATGGAAGAGTTAAGATAGCTGACAGATGAGAGGAGGACCGATAACTCACAGACTCCACAATTAACAGTGAAATCAAATATAAATGGCAAAATTAAAAATGAGAGAGAACAGACCTGTCCCCTTTTAACAGGCATTTCTTTTGGGGCCCCTTCTTTTGCTGTGTCTGCATCGCCGCCGGCACTCTCAGTATATTCCCAGAACACGGCGTCATTTTGAACATCTTTAAGGTTGAAGTTCCCTAGTTTGTTTAATGAGAATCCTTCAATCTAGGAAAAATTAGACATATCCTATTACAATGAGATAGAAAGGATTTTATATCAACCACAGTTTATTTATTTGGAAGAAATGGAAACATAACTCACTGAAAATAGAAAAGGTTATCATATAAGTTTATGAACCGAGACATCTGTTCATTTAAAAATATTCTTTGAAATAAAAAACAAGTTTTCACTTGCAAAAGAAATGGTGATTTTGTGAAATACTTCTTTAGTAAACAGTTTATGAGAAGGCAACACAGCCTGGGCTTAAGGCCACAGGCTCTGGAGTCAAACTGTACAGGTCCCAACCTCGGCTCCCTGGAGGAACTGTGAGATCTCAGGTTTCTGTAGAAATGGGCTACACTAGAACCTGCTCCGTGATACTTGTGACATGAAATAATGTACAAAATCCACCGACACAGCAAAAGGCACACAGTGAATGCTTAATGTAAGAAACTGTTTTCTACTGATGTTCCTGAGATGTCAATTGCTAAAGAACACAGCCTGGGCTCAAAAGGTGTAAGAAATGTGGAACAAAGTTGAACAGGTGTTTTTTGTTTTGTTTTGTTTTGTTTTGACTGTGTGGTGGGATTGATCACAGGCTTTAAAAAGGTTAAGGTACACGAGTCATGGTATGGATGTGGTACCCTGTTTCTCAAATATATTTCTACAACAAGTGGGACTATGTTTTTGGTTTACTACACAGAGTAATCCCAAACCATAAGCTGTCCTGCTCACAGTGGTTTCCTTAGAACTCAGAATAAAATTCAGGGCTTAGAAAGAATTTAGGTAATCTGTCCCTTTGCCACTGCTCAGTCCCATTTTCCCCATATGCTCCCCCCCACCACCCCGCCACCACCTGGCTGACAGCACTACTCCGCTTTGAAGGCTCTTCGCGTAATAATCACTAAGCCACGCTGTGGGTGGGGGGGGGGGCTGTGCTTTTAGGGCTCTAGCTAAGAAATTCTTGCCCACCCTCAGGCTGCAAAGATTTTTTTCCTGTTTTATTCTAGGTATTTGATTATTTCAAAACAAGTGAGCGAGAGCATGAGTTGAGGGAGAGGCAGATGTAGGAGCTTTAGACTCTCCACCAACCAGGGAACCCGGTGCAGGGCCCTGTCCCAGGAGCCTGGGATCATGACCTGAGCCGAACGCACAGGCTTAGCAGACTGAGTCATCCAGGTGCCCAAGGAATTTGATAACTTTAACTTCCACCTTTAATTCTTTGATCTATTTTGAGTTAATTTGGGGGTAATTTGGGAGGTAAAGGGTTGATGTTTATATTTTTTTCCCTTATTGTCTAGTTTTTCCATGATCAACTGCTTTAAAGACTTTCCCCCAATGAAATGCGTAGGCATTTTTGTTGAAAACAGTATCAATGCTTCCAGTCCACAGACTTGGTGTGTCTCTACATTTATGTATGTTCTTATTTAACTTTCACAGTAATATTCTAGTTTTCGAGTTGGAAGTCTTATGGATCTTTTGTTAAATTTATTCTTCATTATTGTGTTATCAAGAAGCATTGGTAATGGAATTGTTCAAAACCTTTTTAAATGTTGCTAATATATAAAAGTACAATTTTTTTTATATCATCTTTGTATTCTATGTTCAAACTAAATATACTAGTAAGCTCTAGAGGTGGTTTTGTAGTTTTCTAGGATTTTCTATGTAAACCATCACGTTACCTGAAATAGAGAAACTTCTACTTCTTCCTTTCAGGTTTTTTATTTTATTTTCTTTCCTTATTGTAATGACGAGAACTTCCTTTAAGTATTTAGATAGAAATAGTGTGTGGGGGGTGGTGGGATGGGGAAAGACACATCCTTTTTTGTTCACAGTGGTACAGGTCAAACATCCGGATTCCAAGATCAGGTAGGATGTTACTGACAGGTGTTTTTCATAAATGCCCATTTTCAGGCTGAGAAAGTTCCCTTCTGTTCCCAGTTTGAAGAGAGGTTTTGTTTTTGTTTTCTTTTAATCATAAATGAATGTTGAATTTTATTTTTTTTTTCCTGCATCTCTTGAGGATCACATGAGTTTTTCTCCTTTATTATTTTTGTGTATTTCTCAGTTGATTTGTTAATATTTTGCTTAGGGTTTCAGTGTCCATGCTCATGAGCAATACTGGTATATAACAGCTTTCTTTTGTGTGTCTGGTTTTGATATCAGGGTAATGCTGGCTTCTTTCTCCTATCTTCTGAAAGAGCTTATGTAGTTGATATTATTTCTTCCTTAAACGTTTGGCAGAATTCACAAGTAAAGAAAGCCATTTGAGCCTGGAGTTTTCTTCATGGGAAGGTCTTTAATTACAAATTCATTTTCTTCAGTGAATAAAGGGAGTAAATAAAAATAAAGGGAGTAAATAAAAAAAAAATAAAGTCAGAGACATGCTGAGTTTACACAGGCTATTTTTTTTTCTTGAATGCTCTTTTTGTGAGTCTTACAAGGACAGGTCTCCTTGATCTAAGTTTTCTAATTTTTTTGGTATAAAATTGTTTATAGGGGCGCTTGGGTGGCTCAGTGGGTTGGGCCTCTGCCTTCGGCTCAGGTCATGGTTTCAGGGTCCTGGGATCGAGCCCCTCGTCGGGCTAACCACTCAGCGGGGAGCCTGGTTCCCCTTCCCTCTCTCTGCCTGCTTCTCTGCCTACTTGTGATCTCCTGTCTGTCAAATAAATAAATAAAATCTTTAAAAATTGTTTATAATTTTCTTTTATCCATTTATGTCTGTAAGATCTGGAGCGATAACCCCCCTTCATTCCTGATACTGTGTTCTCTTCCTTTCTCATGAATCTATGGGGGGCTTATCAGTATTACTGATTGAACAGTTGGCCTTGTTTTCTCTACTGTTACTCTATTTTCTCTTGATTTTGTCCGTATCTTTATTTGTTATTTCCTTTCTTTAGAAACTTATTATGGGTTGCAACACCTGGATGGCTCGGTCAGTTGAGCATCCCACTCTTGATTTCAGCTCAGGTCATACATATCTCAAGGTTGTGAGATGTGAGCCCTGCCTCAGGCTCCCCCTAGGTCCCATTTTCCTTGCTCTTTGTATATTGAGTAATTTTAGACTGCATTCTGGATACTATAATGATATACTATATTGTGAAAATATGGATTCTTTATGTTGCTCTAGAACATGTAGCTACTTTTATAGGTAATTAACTTGGCTACACCAACTGCAGACTGTCTCTTCTCTGGTGGACAGTAATTCTGATCTCAGTTCATTTTTTTAAGGAACTTTAGTGTAAAGTTTAATTTTGCTAGGAGTTAGGCTATGTTTACTGATTGTTGTAGCTGTAGATGTCAAGAGGCTCAAAGTTTCTCTGGTGTTCTTGTTTTTGTCTTCCCTGTGGTTTTTGGGTTTCTCAAGAGATTTCTTCTGAACTGAGGTCTTGCCATTATAATCCTATTTTATGCAGAAGCCCTAAAAATGTGGTAAGGTCTGTGGGAGGGGAAGCATTCTACAGTCCTATGATCAGGTGTCAGTCTTTTAGCAGAGCCTGTGCTCCTGGACTGTGACCTTGACAAAGTGCTTTTCAATCCTCCCCACCTGAAGTAAGACAGGAAGGCACAGGAAAGGGGCTGGAATTGGGTATTTTTCTTTTCCCTAGGCCGGTTAGGCCCTGGTAAAAAAAAAGTTTCACTTGAAGGCAGGCTTTTGTTTAGGAGAATAGCGTGCTCTGGGCATACTTCAAAATGGTGACTTCTTTTCTCATCCTGCCAAAAGCACAAGGGGATTGTTCTTGGATCTCCACCCTGAGAATCTGGTGGGGGTTCTTGGAGTAGAACCTGTGAAATCACTGGGAGGTTCCCTAAGACTGGGGCCCCTGCTATTTTTCACTCTCAGGCTTGTGCAGACTGAGCCTCCAGAACCACAGTCTAAGCCCTCTTACCCTGGTATTGGCTCTGCTCCTGGGGTTCTGCTCTAACAAGTTATAATTTGCTGTATTTCTCTGTCTCTCCAGTTCTAGGGGCATTGGCTTTCCTTGACCTCAAATCTCTGATAGATCTCTAAGAGCTGTTGATTTTTAGTTTATTCAGTTTTTTTTTTTTCCTTTTTCTGAAGACAGAGTGATGACTTCCAAGCTCCTTACAGGACAGATTAGATTGGTTCAGGAGTTGGTCAGAGACATGCTGAGTTTACACAGGGAATTAAGGGTTCCATTTTTAGTATCTTTCCCTCTGTATTTTTCCCCTCTATCTGGTGGCCCTAGTTCCTCTGGCCAGAGAGAGGGCTGGTTTTGCTGTCAGAGTGCGTGCCTTCAGGGTAAAGCCACAAAAGAAGAACAGAAACTCACTATGTGTTGGCCACTTGCTCCAAAGTTTGACTCTGTCCGAAGTCTGCTTATGCTTGTTCAGTCTCTAGAGCCTTCACATTGTTGTTTTTTGTGTTTTGCTGAGAATTTATAGCAGTTATTTATAACTGACATTTGGACAGGAGGTTGTGCCCCACTATCATCAGTAAAACTTGACTTTCTGTTGAGGGGGAAAAGAACTACATTTGTTCTCCTGCCTTGGTTCAGGAGCTTTACATTCATGATCTCATTTCAGAATTTCTCAGGTGAGGACTCCGAGGCTCCAAGAAAATAACTTGCTGAAGGTCCTAAGGACATGTGTAAGTGACAAGATCTGGAGGAATCGTAGGGCTAGCAAACTTTAGACTACTCTTTTTTCTATTATATTACCTGCCATCTTTCATGGGTAAATAACTGCTAAAAGCTAAATCTATACAGATTTAGGTAGATTCCAAAGAACAACTACTAGAAGACTAGTTGCTGGGGATAAAAGATGCTGAGAAGACAGGGTTAAACCTGCTCATCAGTCACAATTCACTATGATTAATTTTAGTCAAATCAAAGTCTAATAACGATACATGGGAGTAACAGGTCTGCAAGGACAGCCTCCGACATGGAAGAGGTCGGCGTAGGTTGGGAGGGAATGGTTCAACAATCTCTGAAGAGATAGATGAGGGCACAGAGGCACGATACCTGAACTTCTTGACTGGGAATTTCATCTTAGTTATCTGTATATTCCCTTTGGGGCCAAGTAAAATGACAAACGTACATAGAGCTTTAAAGATTTTAAGGAATTAACAGTTTAGAAACTTTTATAAACGTAACTGCAATCTTCAAAGCATTTTGTACAGGAATAACAATGTAAAATTTCTGGCATCAATAAGGAGCTGAATTTAATTTCTCTCCTGTACTTGCTTTATATTTCTATGACCCAAAGCTTCTAGTATTGGTTAAGACTTTAGCATTGATGCCTGATGAGCTTAAAATACTGAAAACTGGGGCGCCTGGGTGGCTCAGTGGGTTAAGCCGCTGCCTTCGGCTCAGGTCATGATCTCAGGGTCCTGGGATCGAGTCCTGCATC